>NC_135305.1:79472243-79674743 GCF_048772815.1 Callospermophilus lateralis | reverse complement strand
GGTTAGACCAAAAAACAATTAAAAAAAACATAGATGTAAAATACAATTATCAATTTTTTGTTGTTGTGGTGCTGCTGGGGCGGAACCCAGGGCTTTGCACATGTTAAGCATTCACTTTACCACTGAACTATGCCCCCAACCCCTATTCGTATTTTTAAGTGCTAACACTATTTGTTGATCAAGAGAAAAGCCTTCTATAGTAATGTCTTTATATTAAAAAGATGTACAAGTTCTAGCATATTTGTTTTCAAGTATATCCAGCTGTTTGACAGTGATAGTTTATTTCAAAGTTTACTTTGATAATTCTAAGTTCAAAGTTTTATTCATACTCAAGATGTTCTCATGGGAGGTTCTCATTACAAAGCTGGGTTCTTATTTGGGCTTTAAGCTCCCTACTGAGCACATAATGGGATTCATGTCTCATTGGCACTGTGTGTTGAACTTGATGAACACAAAGCTCACTGTAGGCGTGTTCAGAATCATGTTCAGAAACACTAATCGTGTTCAGAAACACTAATGAATCATGTTTCTTACAAAAAAAATGCTTGGAAATTTTCTAATTTAATACTGGGCTTCCCTTTATTATATCTGGGAATATATATTTAATTTTCTATTTAATACTGGGCTTCCCTTTATTATATCTGGGTTTGAAGAGGGTGTCCAATTGGCAACACCAAAGCTCTACTGAAGGACAAAAGGTAAACTTGCAGAATTGCATCAGCTTATAGATGGAACTTAGCTGTGGGCCAAAAGTGACACAGAGAAACCCCAGTGTACATATGAAGCAGCCTCAGTGGTTAGTTCTTTGAAAGGCTGCATGGCTTGGGCCTCAGTTTTCCCAATTGTAAAAATGGGCACAAAATAGAAAATATTTGTCTCTCAACGTGTAATGAAGTTGAAATGTAGTGATGTTCAATGCAATGTATAGCACATGGTGAGCATTCAAAGAAGAGGAACAGTAATGTTTTCAATGTCATTATTGTCATTAGTATAGCCTTCTCAGCACCCATACAGTGCTCTTTTATTTGGTACCAGGGATTGAACCCAGGGCATTTAACCACTGAGCCACATCCCTATCCATTTTTAAAATTTTTCAAATTTGAAACAGGTTCTCACTAGATTTCTTGTATTCTTACTAAATTGCTGAGGCAAACTTCAAACCTGAACTTCTTGCCTCAGTCTCTGGAGCCTATAGGTATGCACCACATGCCTGGCTACAGTGCCTCTTTCTTTCTTTTGTTTTTTTAAATTTTTAAATTGCTTTTATTTTTTTAAATACATGACAGCAGAATGCATCACAATTCTTATTACACATATAGAACACAATTTTTCTTATCTCTGTATATAAAAGATATGAAAAAGACACACCAATTCGTGTCTTCATACATGTACTTTGGATAATGATGTCTATCACATTCGTCCATCATTGCTAACCCCCTGCCTCCTCCCTTCCCCTCCCACCCTCTGCCCTATCTAGAGCTTGTCTATTCCTCCCATGCTCCCTCTCTCTACCCCACTATGAGTCAGTCACCTTATATCAGAGAAAACATTCAGCATTTGTTTTGGGGGGGTTGGCTAACTTCACTTAGCATTATCTTCTCCAAATGTATCCATTTACCTGCAAATGCCATGATTTTATTCTCTTTTATTGCTGAGTAATATTCCATTGTGTATATATGCCATATTTTTAATCCATTCATCCACTGAAGGGCCTCTAGGTTGGTTCCACAGTTTAGCTATTGTGAATTATACTGCTAAAAACATTGATGTGGCTGTGTCCCTGTAGTATGCTGTTTTTAAGTCCTTTGGGTATAGACCAAGTAGAGGGATAGCTGGGTCAAATGGTGGTTCCATTCCAAGTTTTCCAAGGACAGTGCCTCTTTCTTTTTTCTTTTTTTCTTTTTTTAGATTGATATAGCAGGAGTCGGAGCCGTTTATTGTAGGACCGGAGGGGTATATATACATTCCACAAAGCTTATCTTAATTAACATAAACTAGATACAGCAGTCAACCAATAAGGAATCTCCACACTTAATGGCTCACTGCCCTTACTTCACAAACCACTCCCTCTGCAAAATGCCAGGCGCCATCTTGACTTGTTTATAGACTCTAACATTTCCCCCCTTTGTTTAATTTAAATAACGACCATAGTGATTTTTTCACAAACACCATAAATAATCTGCTACAAGCAGAAGGGGAGGATACAAAATGTCACAATATCAAGCTAATTGATGGCTCCATGCAAGAAGCCCTTGGAAAAATTATACCAGCAATGACACCGTTAGCAAAGATACCAAGTTACAATTTGTTGTAGATTACAGTTTGTTGTCTCGGTCCAGGTAAAGCAGTGTCTCAATAGATTAACTCACAGTCCAGGTAAATCCCAGTCCAGGTAAGTTCTGCAGGCAGCTAGCTTAAATCACAGTCCAGGTAAGTTCTGCAGGCAGCTGGCTTGATCCGAAGTCTCGTCCGTTTCTCAGCAAAGTCTCCTTTGGTTTTCAGCAACACTGGAAATTCTTCCACCCTCATCCTCACTGGCACTGGGACGAAGGCAGAAACTCCAGCAATGATGCTAAAGAAAATCCTGTAGTATTCCAGCAGGCACTAAGAAAACAACCTTCTGAACAATTTAGTACATTATCTCAAGGTATTTTACATTTGAAATAGGCCTTAATGGCACTCATTATTCATTACAATGGTTCTCCCACACCTGAAGCTAGTTACTGGCCTTGGAAACGATCAAACTTCAGGGACGAAGGCTCTCTTCGCCTGCAGCATCCCGGGCAGCCCCAGATGGCCCTGGGGAGAGTCCCGGACTCAAACTGCTTCCGGGCACAGGGAGCAAGAGCCTGCGAGACTGTGCCTCCAGGTCAGATCTAGATTTGGACTCGCAGCAGTAGAAGAGCCAGCTGCCACTACTTGGAAAGTCCTTGCTGCGCCATGACCGGCTCGAGCACGTGGCAGCCACTGCTGCGCCAATTCACACACCCTCCGGTAACGAAAAGTATTCACTAATAGCCTTTTGCTGCAACTTTTTTCCTGATAATCCTTCTTTTTCTGAACTTTCTTTTTTCTGACTAGAGTTCCTGGGCTTCCATCAACACATGCCCTAACTATTCTTGATTCCACTGGGGTGCCTCCTTCCCTTAGTAATTTACTTCTCACCCCTTCCATATTTTCATCACAAAGACAATACAACATTTCAAGACAAAACAAGACACAAACATACTGTATCAATCTTCTCCATTTTCTCAAAATGGCCATTTTTTCCTCTCACCCTATCTGTCTAGGGACGAGCAGATTTGCTCCCGTCCTATCTATGGACGGGCAGCTTTTTCTTGTCAACTTAACCCCAAGTGTCCCGGGGCTCCCTGTACAGGCCACCATCTGCCACAGTCCGGCTGCAGCAAAATAACCAGGGGGTGACGAGGAACTTGTATAGATTGATACAGCAGGAGTGGGAGCCCATGCCTCTTTCTTAAGAGCCAAATAAATGGAATCTCATATTGCCATTATTCTTGTATCTTTTCCATTGCTGGGCACAGAGCCTGGCATGCAGTCAGTGTTTAATAAATGAATATTACACCAGTGAAAGAATCTGCTTTTATTTGTGTGGTTTTCAGTCATCACTGGTACTGGACATTCAAGGAAAGATGTTGAAGATTATTTTTAATTACTTTTAAAATTAATCAAATATTTATATTCTTCTATTATATTCTCTGAAAGAACTGTGGCCATTACAAGCACAAATAACACCTGAGTTCAAATCCTGGTTATGCTTCTTATTTGCTTTGTGACCCAGGATAAGTCACGTACTCTCTCTGTGCCTCAGTTTCTTCATCTGTAAAATAATAGCGACTTCTGCACAAGTCATTTTAAGGACTGGAGTTTGTATGTGTCTAGAATGCCAGGTGAATAGTAAATGCCTATCAGTTAATGCCAGGGAAGGGACGAATTTTCCCAGGGGATGACAGAGCCTTTCTCCTTTTGAGAAGCTCTCATATCCTCAGGGATCCAGGGATGTCCATAAGGCTCTAAGAGCATGAAGGAAAAGCCAACTGTACACCAGGAATTGAGAGCAAGTGCCATGCTCATCTGCTACCTGTGGAACCAGCAACTCTCGGAGGACAAAGCCCTGATCAGTAGCTTCTCCCCTAATTTGCAAGCCCTGAATCTGGAGGTCCATCTGGCTTCTAAGAAGAGAGACGTGAACTCTTGGATAAGGCCACTATTGATGGGGACTATGGCATCCACTCCTGGGGTGCTTGCGAGAAGTTATCTTAGGATAGCATCTGCCACACAGAAAGTGAACACAAATGTTAGCCATGTTGGTGTTGATGAAGAAGATGAAGCAGGAGAGGACAGTGGGAAGAAGTCTGAAGGGTGGAGGGAAGGCACCACTGGAAGAGGAAGGGCATAGAGGGACAGAGCTGCAGTGAAAGAACCTAGAGACAGAAGGCTCTTGTCACCATGTGACCTGCACACAGGGGCTGTTGGCATCAGCACCTGTGATTCTCTTTCATTTTCTCCACCCAACATCAAGCAGTTACACTTTTTTTCTCAGCAGCACATGGATCCTTCTCAAAAATAGATCATATATTATGTCACAGGGCAACTCTTAGACAATATAAAGGAGTGGAGATAATACCATGCATCTTATCTGATCATAATGGAATGAAACTAAAAATCAACGATAAAAGAAGGAAGGAAAAAACATGCATCACTTGGAGAATGAACAATAGGTTACTAAATGATCAATGGGTTGTAGAAGACATCAAGGAGGAAATTAAAAAATTCTTAGAGATAAATGAAAGCAAAGACACAACATATCGGAATCTATGGGACACATTGAAAGCAGTTCTAAGAGGAAAATTCATTGTTTGGAGTTCATTCCTTAAAAAAAGAAAAAACCAACAAATAAATGATCTCATACTTCATCTCAAAATCCTAGAAAAAGAAGAGCAAAACAACAGCAAAAGAAGTAGAAGGCAAGAAATAATTAAAATCAGAGCTGAAATTAATGAAATCGAAACAAAAGAAACAATTGAAAAGATTGACAAAACTAAAAGTTGGTTCTTTGAAAAAATAAATAAAATCAACAGACCCTTAGCCATGCTAACGAAGAGAAGAAGAGAGAGAAATCAAATTACTAGCATACGGGATGAAAAAGGCAATATCACAACAGACACTTCAGAAATACAGCAGATAATCAGAAACTATTTTGAATCCTTATACTCCAATAAAATAGAAGATAGTGAAGGCATCGATAAATTTCTTAAGTCATATGACCTGCCCAGATTGAGGCAGGAGGATATAGACAACCTAAACAGAGCAATATCAATCGAGGAAATAGAAGAAACCATCAAAAGACTACCAACTAAGAAAAGCCCAGGACCGGATGGGTATACAGCAGAGTTTTACAAAACCTTTAAAGAGGAACTAATACCAATACTTTTCAAGCTATTTCAGGAAATAGAAAAAGAGGGAGAACTTCCAAATTTATTCTACGAAGCCAACATCACCCTGATTCCTAAACCAGACAAAGACACTTCAAAGAAAGAAAACTACAGACCAATATCTCTAATGAACCTAGATGCAAAAATCCTCAATAAAATTCTGGCGAATCGGATTCAAAAACATATCAAAAAAATTGTGCACCATGATCAAGTAGGATTCATCCCTGGGATGCAAGGCTGGTTCAATATACGGAAATCAATAAATGTTATTCACCACATCAATAGACTTAAAAATAAGAACCATATGATCATCTCGATAGATGCAGAAAAAGCATTCGACAAAGTACAGCATCCCTTTATGTTCAAAACGCTAGAAAAACTAGGGATAACAGGAACTTACCTCAACATTGTAAAAGCAATCTATGCTAAGCCTCAGGCTAGCATCATTCTGAATGGAGAAAAACTGAAGGCATTCCCTCTAAAATCTGGAACAAGACAGGGATGCCCTCTCTCACCACTTCTGTTCAACATAGTTCTCGAAACACTGGCCAGAGCAATTAGACAGACGAAAGAAATTAAAGGCATAAAAATAGGAAAAGAAGAACTCAAATTATCACTATTTGCAGATGACATGATTCTATACCTAGCAGACCCAAAAGGGTCTACAAAGAAACTATTAGAGCTAATAAATGAATTCAGCAAAGTGGCAGGATATAAAATCAACACGCATAAATCAAAGGCATTCCTGTATATCAGCAACAAATCCTCTGAAATGGAAATGAGGACAACCACTCCATTCACAATATCCCCCCCCAAAAATAAAATACTTAGGAATCAACCTAACAAAAGAGGTGAAAGACTTATACAATGAAAACTACAGAACCCTAAAGAGAGAAATAGAAGAAGATCTTAGAAGATGGAAAAATATACCCTGTTCATGGATAGGCAGAACTAACATCATCAAAATGGCGATATTACCACAAGTTCTCTATAGGTTTAATGCAATGCCAATCAAAATCCCAATGGCATTTCTTATAGAAATAGAGAAAGCAATCATGAAATTCATATGGAAAAATAAAAGACCCAGAATAGCAAAAACAATGCTAAGCAGGAAGTGTGAATCAGGCGGTATAGCGATACCAGACTTCAAACTATACTACAGAGCAATAGTAACAAAAACAGCATGGTACTGGTACCAAAACAGGCGGGTAGACCAATGGTACAGAATAGAGGACACAGAAACCAATCCACAAAACTACAACTATCTTATATTTGATAAAGGGGCTAAAAGCATGCAATGGAGAAAGGATAGCATCTTCAACAAATGGTGCTGGGAAAACTGGAAATCCATATGCAACAAAATGAAACTGAATTTCTTTCTCTCACCATGCACAAAAGTTAACTCAAAATGGATCAAGGAGCTTGATATCAAATCAGAGACACGGCGTTTGATAGAAGAAAAAGTTGGCTACGATCTACATACTGTGGGGTCGGGCTCCAAATTCCTCAATAGGACACCCATAGCACAAGAGTTAATAACTAGAATCAACAAATGGGACTTACTCAAACTAAAAAGTTTTTTTCTCAGCAAAAGAAACAATAAGAGAGGTAAATAGGGAGCCTACATCCTGGGAACAAATCTTTACTCCTCACACTTCAGATAGAGCCCTAATATCCAGAATATACAAAGAACTCAAAAAATTAGACAATAAGATAACAAATAACCCAATCAACAAATGGGCCAAAGACATGAACAGACACTTCTCAGAGGAGGACATACAATCAATCAACAAGTACATGAAAAAATGCTCACCATCCCTAGCAGTCAGAGAAATGCAAATCAAAACCACCCTAAGATACCATCTCACTCCAGTAAGATTGGCAGCCATTATGAAGTCAAACAACAACAAGTGCTGGCGAGGATGTGGGGAAAAGGGTACACTTGTTCATTGTTGGTGGGACTGCAAATTGGTGCAGCCAATCTGGAAAGCAGTATGGAGATTTCTTGGAAAGCTGGGAATGGAACCACCATTTGACCCAGCTATTCCCCTTCTCGGTCTATTTCCTAAAGACCTAAATAGAGCATGCTACAGGGACACTGCTACATCGATGTTCATAGCAGCACAATTCACAATAGCAAGACTGTGGAACCAACCTAGATGCCCTTCAATAGACGAATGGATAAAAAAAATGTGGCATTTATACACAATGGAGTATTACTCTGCATTAAAAAATGATAAAATCATAGAATTTGGAGGGAAATGGATGGCATTAGAGCAGATTATGCTAAGTGAAACCAGCCAATCCCTAAAAAACAAATGCCAAATGTCTTCTTTGATATAAGGAGAGTAACTAAGAACAGAGTAGGGATGAAGAGCATGAGAAGAAGATTAACATTAAACAGGGATGAGAGGTGGGAGGGAAAGGGAGGGAGAAGGGAAATTGCATGGAAATGGAAGGAGACCCTCAGGGTTATACAAAATTACATACAAGAGGTAGTGAGGGGAAAGGGAAAAATAATACAAGGGGGAGATATGAACTGCAGTAGAGGGGGTAGATGGAGAAGAGGGGAGGGGAGGGGAGGGGAGGGGGATAGTAAAGGATAGAAAAGGCAGCAGAATACAACAGAGACTAGTATGGCAATATATAAATCAATGGAAGTGTAACTGATGTGATTCTGCAATTTGTATACGGGGTAAAAATGGGAGTTCATAACCCACTTGAATCAAAGTGTGAAATATGTTATATCAAGAACTATGTAATGTTTTGAACAGCCAACAATAAAAAAAAAGATAATGAGAAAAAAAAAAAAAAAGATTGGGGCTGGGATACTTCCTTATCCACCAGAACAGTCTGAGGCAGCTCCCTGCACATTCCAGCTCAGGTCTGTGCTGCAGAACCTCCGAGGGCAGGGTGGGGCTTTCTAGGTGGTTCCCTCTGTTGAACCTCAGGCTCAGCATTTAACATTTGCTGTGCGATCTTGCCAGTTTAGCACATCCTGACTGTGTGTGTGTGTGTGTGTGTGTGTGTGTGTGTGTGTGTGTACATGCACGTATATTTAACTCACAGAATGTACACAGTTTTGGTTATTCTGGAAAATAATTGCTCTTGATTAGAACAAATAACAGTCACAAACTTCCTATTTTCACTGTGATTTGGAGGAGAAAAGCAATAGCTTAAATCATAGAACAGGTGTTTCAGATCAGATAGAGGAGAAATGTGTTTTTCAGATGGATTTGATAAGCCCAGGAATGAGTTGCCAAGGGAAATTTTGAGGCCTCTTTCTCAGGAAGCTTTTAAAAATAGGATAGATGCTCATCTGCCTGAGAGAGGTGATGCAAAATCCTATCTGGAGATGGCATGATGGATTGTCTGCAGGGCAGGACTGAGGAGAAAGGAGATCACCTTTGATGGAGGTCCACTGACTGATCATTTTATTTCACTTTTCAGAGTATCTCAGCATTATTGGTTTTATCTGATTTTAAAAGTCAGTTGTGTTTAGTATGTAAAATTCAGAGAAAACAGAAAAATATGAAAAGTCAAAATCGAACAAAATCCCTTAATCCACAGGTAACCTAAAATGATTTGGTTTTGGTTTATACATTTTTTTTGTATTTTTAATGCATTAATGCAGAAATAGTCTCAAAATATTTGTGTCATACATTGCAAACTTTGGTACTCTAGCTTTTGTGTTTTCTACATTATGGACCCCTTTCCACATTAGAGAACACTGCTTTACATGATTTTTGGTTGCTTAAGATTGTCCCATAGTATGCATGGAGCGTGGTTTTTTTTCAACCAGCTTTGCACTGTGGAGATTTGGCTGGTTTTCCCTTGTAAAGCTTTACACATATGTTCTGTGGAGTTGTCCAATTATCCTTAAGAATAAGCTCCTGGAAGTGAAATAGCTGTGTTAGGATATGCCTTTTGACAATTTTGCTACTCTTCCTAGATTTTCCTCCAGAAAGATCATATCCATTTACATTACCATCAATTATGTTGGAGGGCATCTGTTTCCCCATTTTCTAAGTAACAGTGGCTACTGTCCACATTCCCTGGCTACTCTCAATGTTTTCGGAGACAGAGTCTGTTTCTTTGAGTCCTAGAAAGGTTGAAGTTTTCAATCATTTGCATTTCTTTTGTTATTTATCCTTTGTGTCCTTTACCCATTTCTCTATTGATGACCTTGAAAACACACACACACACACACCCGTACACATATGTGTGTGTGTATGTGTATGTTTGTCTCTGTGTGTATGTTCTAAGCTTTGAATTGCACTGATATATGTTGTATAGATGTTTTGTTATACAGATTATTTTTGGATTACTTTAGTTTTAACTAGAATGCAATGTCCTTCTGGAATCTTAGTCATAACAGTGACTCCTGCTTCTGGTCAGAGGAAGTCACAAGGTCAAGTCACCAAGGGGTATGGGGCAGAGGGTGGATAGCTGGGAAGGAGGTGTAGAGGTGGCCAGTATCTACTCTGTGTAATTAGGTTCCTGTCATGGAACTGCATTGGAGCCACCAGGCTCAAAAACGGGACATGAATTCCTGGAGCACATGGTAGTAGGCAGAGGGAGAGCTGAGAGTCAGAGGGAAGGTAGAGAAGATGGTCCTTCAGGGCCAAACTTTTAGTTTCCTTCCATCTAAAAGTAGCAGCCCCTTCCCCTTCTCAGTTCCCTCTCTCCTCACTCCACATGAAGCGCACAACCTAAGTGGCTTGAGCAACCAGGGCTGTGGTGGAGTCTCTCCTTTCCCTTCCTCTGGGCCCAGGAAAAGGGACACATGGGCACTTTTAATAGTTGGAGACTCAGAGCAAGGTAGAACTAATTGCACATGGGCATGTAGACAGGGGTGAAGGGCAGGGTTCTCCCTGGGGCGGGGCTGTTTGTCAGGAGAAGCGTGCTGCTAGAAGTACGAAGGAGTAGGACTTTGCACCGTGCTTTGTCACAAAGAGTGGACAGAACCAGAGCCAGATCCTCGTTCTCACGCTCAGAGTCATTCTCTGCTTATCCCTTATACCCTTAGCTCTGAAATATTGTGAATTTTTGAGAAAAGTGATTATCGTGTTTATTTCACTCAGAGTGAAATCCAGATTCTTTACCAGACCTGTAAGGCTCTCTACTGTGGCCTCACCATTGCTACCTCTGCTACCCATCTTACTTCACTCCCCGGATCATTCTAGTCCAGTTCATCCTTGAGCCTCCAAGTGCATGTTTGCTTCAGGACCCCTGCACATGCTACTCCTTGCACTTGGATGGCCTTCCCTAGAACATCTCATAGCTTAGCTCCTTCTTCTTCAGGACTCTGCTCCAAAGTCATCTTATCTGAGCAGAGTGTGGCAGTTCCTGGCAGGTAGGTGTATGCAGGATGTCTGGAGGGCAGGGCTGACTGACAGGAAAGAGGTAAACCTGAGCTTTAGCAGGGACCAGGGCCAAGTATTGCTCACTCAGGAGCTAGCACAAAGATCCAGGTGAAAAATCAGGAATGGGACTGGATTCCTCTCACCCTTCCAAGCACACTGCAGAGCTGTCCCCACCTAGAGCACCATCCTTTCTGGAACTCAGCTGCAATCCTAGGCTCATGCTCAGAACCCCCCTGTGCAGCCTCCCAGCCTGCTCCGGTGTCCCTCCTCCTTCCACCTCCCTCCTCTCCCCTTCCCACTGACATGCAAGTTCTTCTCATCCCATAAGAACTCTTACTAACCGGAAGACATCTCCTTTCCTTTCCATTGGTATTGTGGGCCTTAAAGTGCTCACCTCACCTAAGCCTTCACACAGCACATCCACAGGGTGACCCCAGCTCTTCAGGCTAGCTGGGAAGGGACACTGTGTTTCCCTCAGAAACAATACTAAAAGTTAGCTACTGATCAGGACCAGAAAATCAGAGCCAGGCTGGGAGCAAGTATGAACAATGCTGAGCAAAATCTTGCAAATCCCTGTTTCTGGAGGATGGGACTATCCCAGAGCCCAGGACAGTGTTGATCCAAAAGTGGTAGTCAGGTGGCTCCACATCTGGGCGGAGAGATGAAATGGACAGGCAGACAAGTCTTAATATTTACCCCAGCATGGACACAGACCAATCCGAGTCAGCATCCACTTGCCCTGGAGCCAGGTCCTGGGGACCCCCTGTTGGGCCAGGTGGAAGCTCTTTCCTAAATGGTCCAGAAATATTTCCCCATGTTAGCCTCACATTCTACTTTCTGCCCTGTTAGAGGGGAGAGAGTCAGAAACAGCACCAGTGACTTCTCCTATTGGCGGCCTTTGCTTCAGAATGGGGGAAGATTTGTCCTAAGTGTGATCAGTTTCTTTGTGAAGGATGAATAGAAAATGAAACACACCTAACTTGCATAAAGTAAAACCTTAAAAGTTCTAAAGTAGATTAAAGGTCATAAGATAAGATAATTTCTTCCTCATTGACATTATTGTGAGCAAACACTGGAGGAACACCTGAGAAAGTGTGCCTGGGGACACTAAGCTCCAACAGGAACGTCCACAGCACCATGGACCCAAGGGCTGAGTGTGTGACACCTGAACCTTCAGTGCTGACCATCTTGAAGGACACTGTGGCTTGCCTGACCCCATGAAAAGTACTGTCCAGGAAGCCCTCACTGCTGGCCCATCCCCCGTGGCCAGGTTTGCCACACATGTGCTGGGTGTCACTGGCTGCTGCTGTTTTAGGAGATCCACCAGGCTCAGTTTCTCCAGAGTGCCATTCAGCCAAGCCCTGCATGTGCTAACGGGAGGCTGAATCTTCCCCTCGGCAGCCCACTGGTCAGCCAAGGCAAGATTTTTCAGACTGCTGCAAATTCCCAGGCATGAA
The DNA here is from genome assembly GCF_048772815.1 of Callospermophilus lateralis. Taxonomy (NCBI): domain Eukaryota; kingdom Metazoa; phylum Chordata; class Mammalia; order Rodentia; family Sciuridae; genus Callospermophilus; species Callospermophilus lateralis. Next base: position 79,662,464 of record NC_135305.1, on the reverse strand, counting down.
AGCTCCCCTAATGTGATGTGACCATTTGGGAGATTAGTATAGGAGGGATGATGAAGGGAGAGGCTTATGTATCATCCTGTCAGCCAGGCTGCCGGAGCCTCTCCTCCTCTACCTGAAGAGGAAGAGGGAGGTGTGGGAGAGTGCCTGAAGGAGGGTTTACACACACAGTGTTAGAGCGCCATCCTGACTTGTGTACAGACTCTAACAGCACAGCAGTTTGGTTATTTATTTATTTTTTTGGTGGGGGGGGGGGCGGGTGGGATACTGGGGATTGAACACTGGGGCACTCGACCACTGAGCCACATCCCCAGCCCTATTTAATATTTTATTTAGAGCCAGGGTCTCACTGAGTTGTTTAGTCCCTTGCTTTTGCTGAGGCTGGCTTTGAGTTCATTATCCTCCTACCTCAGCCTCCCCAGTAGCTGGGATTACAGGTGTGCACCACCATGCCTGACCAGTTTGGTTATTTTAGCTAAAAAATGGGACATTCATTTGCAGTTGATAGGTCTATTACCTAGGTTCCCTGCCAAGCATTTTGATTATTTAAGCTAGAGTACGGCCTCATATATTTTAAAACATCTCGAGGTAACTACTGATTTCAGTCTACTTAGTATTTCATTATCTTTGGTATGCCAGGCATTGTAATAGGCTTGGGGGAGACACGAAAAAGACATTATGGACCCTCATGGTATGAACCATTCAACTAAATCAAAAAGTCCAAATTAATAGTGTGTGACAGCTCTTTCAATGTGGTATCGAAGTGATTTCTTAAAAAGGAAATTTCAATTAACCATTTGATATGTTTATACAATGTTAGAAAATCAGATTAATTTACTTTTCCTGAGTTGACACAATTAAATTCATGTCGTTTTTGTACCATACAGTCAGTCACTGGTTTGGGACAAGATTGGATCAGTAGAGATTCCTGGGCCCCCACAGAGATCAGAATCTCTGTTCCCCAAGTTTTTCCTAAATGGTGGTTCTCAACCCTGGTTGCACATTAGAATTACCTGGGATACTGTAACATAGCTAAGTTGCACCCTGGTCTAATTAATTTAGAAGCTCTAGATGGGGTGGGGGAATGGGGGATGCAAGCATCAATAGTTCTTAAAGTTCCCCAGGTAGTTCCAATATCAAGAACCACTGAGTTCAGTTGCAAGAGAGGAAGCAGGCATTGGGATTTTTTAAAAGCTTCCAGAAGATTCTAATGTGTAGAAATCACCGAGCAGTTATCTGTACAAAGGGCATATGAGCATTATTTCTGAGTTCTCTTGCTGTTTGCTGCAGTAGTGACTCATGGTGAGAGGTTGCCCCTGAAGAACTGTTGTGAAGAGGCTCCTGGTCCTGTGTTGTTTATGTTCCTAACACACGGTCAGGAAGTCCCTGCTTCCCCCATCCTCGGGTCCTAACATCTGTCTTGGTTGTACGTCATGGGCCTCCTCACAGAGCATTGCAGGTGCATCCTGCCTCTCCACTCTCTCCCCTTTTCTTTGACAGAGCTCAGGCTTGCCCGGGCTGTACCCTCAGGGTGGTGTGGGAGAACATGCTAATCTTACCCACCAGCTCTTGCTCAGGTAGGCTGAGGGAATCTGAGTTACTTTACCCAGAAAACACTTGCAACCCCAAGTGTTAGTAGGAGCCTTTTGGAGAAAATTCCTTCAACCAGACAATCTCTTTCCTGGAAACCAGTCTTAATCTGGAATCCTTTTTCACATGGCATTACAGCAAGCCACTAAAAATAGATCAGAGCCCTGTAAGAGTTTAAATCTTTTGTCATTCTTGCCTCAGAATACAGCGGAATCTCTTCTAGTGGGTCCAGTTAGCACAGCCAATCCCAAGGAAGACAGTTTGGGATGGTGGGACTTTTGATGGCCTCACACTCTGCCCTGTCCCCACCATTTAGAAAGTAAAGCTAAAAACAACCTTGGCAATGACAAAACTGAAGATCAGAAAACTATTCTTGTTTACTTTTCCTGTTCTCCTCCCTGGTTTTGGAAAAGAGATCTCTTTTTCATAGAGAGACCAGACACACTAAGTTTAGCAATTGGTCGCGCTCTTGTAGGGAATGTTCTGCATCTTGGCCTTCCTAACTCTAAAAGAACCTAAGACCAACTTCTTTATCACTCTTTTATTCAAACCAACCTAATTGAATACATTTAACCTTTCTTCTTTCTTTAAGCTATGTGATTTCAACCTTTCCTAGTTACACATTTCCTTGAGAACTTGATGAAATTTCTAGCCTAGTACCCCAGAAAAATTCACCAAAATATAGAAGTCTGCATTCAACTTAAAAAATTCATGATCCTCCAGGGATAGACCTAAGGATTCATGTACAACAGCAGATTCCACAGAGAAAAACCTAGATGCCTGGACCCCAAGATATTAGTCTGTTTACCTCCTTTTACCAAGCAGCACTATAGGCAACACAAAAATAGACCAAGTTTGCAGAGGAGATGAATTTTCACCTCCTCTATCTCAGCATGGAGGAAAAGCTGCCAGATAGACCAGGTACTGGGGGCAAGTCCCCTGGACTTGGAGTGGCCTTCCCTTTCCCCTTTCTTAACAATCTCTTCTTATTGAAATGCTACCCATTCAAACCCAGGGCTGAAGTCACAGCTTTCCAGTCACCCAACTTTTCTCTGCATCCCCTGCCTTAGCACTTCTTTAGTACAGAGAGGCTCCTATTTTAAATTTTCAGAGACTTTGTTTACCCTTCTCTTAAGGATCATTATTAGTTCTGTTCTTGTCTTGCCTTCTTTATTACAAGGTAAATACATTACGGGGAGTGATTTACTTATCCTCATACACTCTGCAGTGCCAACCTTATTGACTGGTGTGGAACAGAAGACATTTTCACTGCTGGTGTTAGAAATGAAACATGATGTGGTCACTCGCTGGTTCATTCTCCTCTAACCCATGAGATGTGAGAAGAAGTGTGTCATTCTGCAGGAGCTTTGCCTAACGGGTGAATTGCTAGGATTGCCTACAGGCATTTTCAGCTCAGTTGGAAACCACTGATGGGAAACAGAAAAGCAGCCCGGAATTCTGACTCCTTTATGAATAGGCCATAGGTAAATGGCTCTGGTCACCTTGACCAGCTGAAATTCCAGGAAGATCATCACAAAGTTTCTTCTACTAAGCAGATTAAGGCCAGTCTGTTCAGTGGGTCAGTGAACCTGACAGGCTATTGAGTAAAGTAGAACTGAATCCAACTGTCAACCATCCAGCGCAGTCTGTCCAAGGAGGCCTTTGTTCTTGGGAGAAACTGGATCCTTTGCAAATGGCCACAGGATCTGGGAGCTGATTTTAAATGGAGGAACACCTAACACATCCCCTAACTTGTCTGACACCTCCTTCTGCTAAATTAATTTGTTTCATCCACAATTTCATGTCCCTAGCCTGCTTGTAACTAACTGATCAGCAGGGATAGAACCATAAAGACAATTTTATTTTTGTTTACCATGGTTCCCTCAAATCTTTTAATTGGGGTGGTTGATGAAAAGTCAGATAAAAGCCAGGACAATACCACAACTGTTCTGGTCACCACGAGATAACAAAAGTCTTCCAATTACTTTGCCACAAACAGTTTCAATTTGGGCATGGACTCTCCACACTTCCCACCTGGTTCAGGAAGAAGAAAAGGTTGATGGTTCTTTTCTTTCTGTATCTGACATTTCTAATTCTTCTCAGGATAGCTGAACCTTTTGAACCAGTTTCTAGGACATTCAGGGTTGAAGCAGATGGAAAGATAGGGGACAGGGAAGTCCACATGACTGGCATTGTCATAAGATGGCATCCCACTCTCTACACCTTTCTCCTGCAGTGCTTTCCCAAGTACACCCTAAGAAACCCCAATGGGACTCTCCTGATCCCTCTCACTGTCTGCCATTGATATTATAACCCTAGCCTATTAGCATGAAACCCCACCTTCTTGGGCAGGATCAAGGAGCTGGCATTTCTACCACAGTGTCCACAACTGACTTGACCCCCAGGACTCATGCCCATATAAAGGAACTCTCTAGATGCAGCTGCCCACTGTACTGCCACAGGCCACATCTGATTTCTCAGATGTGATCAGTTATTGGTCCTCTGGGTCCTTGCAGGGAATACATATTTATCTTTCTGAGTAGGGATTATTAAAGCCAGGGGAGCAGCAGTGCACTAAGGCTGGCCCTCCCCCCAAAAGTGATTGTTGGAAAGTCTTCTCTTGCCCTTTGTCCTTCTCAGTGTGAGACTGGGAGTAACTGGTGTGCAAGCTGGTGTGCAAGCCCCTGTTTGAAGTACGTGCATGATTGTCCATCTGACAACTTACATTGTCACCTAGCAAAATCCATATTTTGGTGTCCCAGTTGATACTCCCAGTTTAATGCTTGGTTCCAGGTTATGGTCTTGTTTCCTCATTCATAGCTGATGACCAGGAGTGAGCTCCTGCTCCAACACCAGCCAATTTATTGGTTGACCAAAGTCTTATGATTTTGTTCCAGCTACAATAAACAAGCAGGGATGATCAAATTTGAGTGACTAAATCTGAACCAGGTAATACCCTGCCATCACTTTGTGCTAGGAATTCAAGCCAAGGAGTCTTCCTGCAGATGGGTCTGGTGGCCTTGTTAGGGAAAGCGAGCCCGAGTAAAAAGCAAGTGCAACCAGTTGAGAGGGACAATGTTGAGTGGGTGAAAAAAGCACAGAAGATCTGGGCGCACTGGCACATGCATATAATCCCAGCAATTTGGGAGGCTGTGGCAGGAGGATGGTGAGTTCAAAGCCAGTCTCAGCAACTTAGTGAGGTCCTAAGCAACTCAGAGAGACCCTGTCTCTAAATTAAATACAAAAACAGCCTGGGGAATGTGGCTCAATGGTTGAATGCCCCTGGGTTCAGTCTCCAGTAACACCCTGCCAAAAAAAAAAAAAAAAAAAAAGCACAGAAGATGGAGGCCTGGAGGAATCTAGCAGAGGGAGGAGGTCTCCATTCTTTCTGTGGTCATGCTGGGATTGTCTTTTGGCCCTTCAATATCCGGGAGCTTGCCTATTGCATGTTCCCATCCCATCTTCCTTACTTGGATCAGCACAAGAAGACTTCTGTTTCTTGCAACCTGATCAGTTTAACCAGAACAGGAGGCAACTGAAATTCTGGGTGTCTTGGATAACAATTCTCTGAGCAGTTCTTTGCAGTGCCTCCCCTCCCCCATCAGATATTAAATGCTGCCTCAGATCAGTTGCTCTGTACAGGACTTGAGTGGAAAATGCACCGTGTCGGCCAGACTGCCAAGTCAGCATGACACAGGCTTGGTTTTGCTTTGTGGTTTGAATGGTGCCCTCCTGGAGCAGGGAAAGGGTATTGGCTCACAGGAAATCCCACACTGAGTTTTTGTTGTGACTTATCAGGTTTGGGAAAAACTTCATAGTATTAAGGAGACAAGCAGCAATTTGCTGACAAGCGTGGAAGAGTGGTTCCCAGCCCTGGTCGCACACATTCGACTCACCTGACACACTTTTAAAACTATCAGTGTTGGATCCCACCCAAGCCAATTAGGTCAGAAACGGAGGGTACAACTAAGACTTGGTACTTTTTCAGATCTCTCCAACCTATTTTAATGTACTGTCAGAGTTGAGAATTACTGTTCTAGAGGAAAGGAGGGAGAGCTGTATAGCTCTCATAGTCATCTATGAGTCTCTATTGTGTGCTAGACAATTTATCTAGTAGCAGCTATTATTTATTGAGCACTTACTATATTCATTTGCTAGGGCTGCCCCAGACTAGGAGACTTAAGTAACAAAAATTAATTTTTCACAGTTCTTGAGGCTAGAAATCTAAGATCACTATATCAACAGGATTGGTTTCTTTTGAGACTACAGTAGATGGTCATCTGTGTCTTCATGTGCCATGTGTGTGTGTCTGTGTCCTAATCTCTTCTTTTTAAATTTTTTTTTTAGTTGTAGATGGACACAACAACTTTATTAATTTATTTATTATTATATAGTGCTGAGGATTGAACTCAGTGCCTCACACATGTGAGGCAAGCGCTCTACCGTTGAGCTATAGCCCTAGCCCCTAATCTCTTCTTATAAGAACACTAGTCATATTGGATCAGGATCCACCGTATGACTTCATTTAATGTTCTGAGATATTGGAGTTAGGAATTCAACATGTGAATTTGAGATAGGGCATACAATTTGGTTCATAATTCTTACTATATGTATAAGGCACTGTTTTAAAAGTTTTATATCTTGACTAGTTTAATATTTCTAACAATTCTCTGGTGCACACCTGTAATCCTGATAGCTTGGGAGGCTAAGGAAGGAGAATCATGAGTTCAAAGCCAGCCTCAGCAACTTAGCAAGCCCCTAAGCAACTCAGCAAGACTTTGTCTCAAAAAAAAAAATTAAAAATATATTTTAAAAGGCTGGGGATGTGACTTAGTGGTTAAGCACCCTCGGATACCTAAAAAAATTTCTCTGAATCATTGTCTCCATGTTACAAATGAGGAAACCAAGGCACGGAACAGTCACAAAACTAATGATTAATGGAGTTCAGTTTCAAATCGAGGCAGTGTGGACCCCAGAATGCATGTTCTTTACTCCTGCACTTTGCCACCTTACAACATCCCTGGCCATTAGCAGGTTACAGGAATGGAGCAAGTAACCTGGAAATCCCTCAACATAAGATGATTTCTTTACACCATTTATTCCTTAAGGATCCATGAGGAAATGGGAGTGGGGTGGGGCAGGTGGGTGTTCATCTCCACCAAGTTATGCAGAGACCTGAGCTGCAGGGCTTTCACCATCCTATCACCTGGACCACTCCAAAACATGTGGCTTTCTTAATTCCTGGGACCAGGGAAGAGAGAGATGGGGGTTTTCACAGCTTTAGCCATAAGTGACTGACACATATCATTTCTGCTCATCTTTGGTTGGAGCTAGCCACATGACCCTCCCTAGCTGTGGGTGGTTGGGGAATGTAGAGAAGCAATAGAATACTTGTAGGCACTCAATCCTTTGCCATAATCCATGAGGCAGCTATTATTCTTGGTTCAAGAAGTAACTTCAGAGAGGTTAAAAAAAATGCACATACGGAGACACAAAATTTGGAGTTGGGCTCACTTGAATTCTTGTGCTCTTTCACCTCATTGGTGACAGGCTATAGACATCTGGAGGAGGCCTACTCGGCACCACTTTGCATTTATTTACCCTGGAGGGCTTCTAGTAAATGTTAAACATCAACACCAAATATAAGGTGACACTAGAAATCTCCCAAGTTGTAGTATAGATAATTGGGCTATTTTTATAAGGTGTTCTCATTAAATCATTGGGTGAAGGATTTAATGCCACCCTGGGAATAGAAAGAATCAGACTTAGTACCTAAAAATAAAGGACTAATTCATTGTGGGTTCTAATAATGTAATTAAAAAAAAAAAAAAAACAGTTACCAGGTAGCAGAACTCATGTGCATGTAAAAGACTGCATTTACACTGCTAATGGCAGCTGCTTGCAGTTTCTGGAACTCTGCCATCCCAAATTGCTCCAGGTACAGCATTGACAAGTTGGAGGAAAGTTGGTTTTTCTTATCTCCATTCTCTGTGATCAGCCATGACTATGGTTGTTTATTAACCCACAGCATGAATAGGAGGAAGGAGTTCACTCAGCTGAACACTCCATGGTCAGAACGAAAATTGGACAAATGGTGGTGTTTCTCAATTGCTTTGTATTTATTATTTTTTTCTCTTTTTAATTGTGTCTCTAATATTGGGTATTTTCCAAATGACCATTGCAATGGACTGAATGTTTATGTACCCCAGAATTTATGTATTGAAGCCTAATCACCAATGTGATGCTATTTGGAGGCAGGGCTTTTGAGAAATTATTAGGTCATTAAGGCTGAGCCCTCAAGAGTGAGACTGTTACTTTTATAGAAAAGACACCGTAGAGGTAGGCTACTCTTTCTACCATGTGAGGACAAAGCTAGAAGACCCCGTCTGTGAACCAGAAAGGGGGCCCTTACCAGGCACTGAAACTGCTGGTGGCTTGATCTTAATTTCTTAACTTCAGGAACTGTGAGAGATGAGTTTCTGTTGCTTATAAGCCATCCAGGTTTGGGTATTTTGTGACAGCAGCCAAAGCAAACCAAGCCAGCCAGCTAAAAGGGAAAAGATGAGTGTGAGCCAGAATGGGAAACCCCATGCCTGCCCTGAAGTGGAGCTGCTTTGTCTCCGGTCCCCTATGAAGACCCACTGAGAGGACTTGGAGGCCCTGTGTGCAGGTGTTGTTCAAGCTCTGTCCTGTAGGCCAGTGAAGTGGTTGCTTGCACAACGTTCCCCTCCTTGGGAATTAGATCTGCATAAACAACAATGATGATCTGGTTCCACACTTCCCTCTCTGACCTGGTGACAGTGCTCCAAGGAGCTGCAATTCCCCAAGACAGGGCCCAAGGAAAGAGCACCTGTCACAACACACTCAATGCCCAGCCCCCAAAAACCCAATGAGAAAAACAGCCACCGTTAATTCATTTTACAGCATGCCAGGCACTCTTCTAAGCTCTTTCTATATTAATTCATTTAGTTTTCCCGACAGCTCTGTGAACTAGGTACAATTATTATCCTTATTTTACAGATAAGGGAGCTTGAGGCACAGGGACTTGAAGAAACTTGCCCAGTCTCTCAACTAGGAAGGGGATGAACCAAGTTTTGGACATAGGCAGAATGGTTTCAGATTTCAGGCTCTTAATCAATGGAAAAAAGAAAAAACAGGCTCCCTGTCCCTTTGCCAGAAAAAAAAAAGCCCCATGATTTACAAGACATACTCTCTTAATTCGTTTGCCAGGCTTGCTTTGTTGACTTTTGTAAGATCCAGCCTGAGACTTGGGCTACTTGCCAGAGAGATCAGACCCAGATTCTGGCTGGAGGTCCACAGGGATCTGGTTCCCAAATGGGGCTGATCAGTAAAATCCTCTGGGGAAATTTATTTATTTATTTTTGAATGTTTAGATTTTTGTTTTAAGAAAAAAAAAAAAATCAAAGCCTAAAATGGCTTTATATCAAGCATATGGGAATATTATGTCAGACGACTTTACTGAAAGTAAAATTATTTCTAAATTTAAATATGTACTCATTTTTTGTAACATACTAACATTAATTTATTTTTCTATTTTTATTATTTTTTATTTACATGACAGTAGAGTATATTTTGACATATTTATACAAACATGGAGTATATCTTATTCTAATTAGAATCCCAGTCTTGTAGTTGTATATGATGGAGGTTCACTGTGTTATATTCATATCTGTACGTAGGAAAGTTACGTCAGATTTATTCTACTGTCGTTCCTATTCCTGTCCCCCCTCCCTTCCTTTCATTCCTCTTTTTCAATCCACTGAACTTCTATTCTTCCCCTTCCCCTCCCTTGTTGTGTGTTAGCATCCACATATCAGAAAAAACATTCAACCTTTGGGTTTTGGAGGATTGGCTTATTTCACTTAGAATGATATGTCTCCAGATCCATTCATTTACTAACAAATGTCATAAAGTCATTCTTTTTATTGCTGAGTAATATTTAATTGTGTATATATACCACATTTTCTTTATCCATTCATCTGTTGAAGGGCACCTAGGTTGATTCCATACCTTAGCTATAGTGAATTCAGCTGCTGCTATAAATATTGATGTGATTGCCTAACTGTAATTGATTTTAACAACTTTTGATATATACTTAGGAGAGGTATTACTGGATCAAATGGTGGTTCCATTCCTAGTTTCTTGAGGCATCTCCATACTGCTTTCCAGAGTGGTTGCACCAATTTGCAGTTCCACCAGTGACATATGAGTGTATCCTTTTCCCCCACATCCTTGGCAACATTTATTATTACTTATATTCTTGATTGTTGCTATTCTGACTGAAGTGAGGTAAAATCTCAGTGTAGTTTTCATTTGCATTTCTCTAATTGCTAAAGATGCTGAACATTTAAAAAAATTGTTGACCATTCATATTTCTTCTCTAGTTGAAGTGCTGCTCAGTTCTATTGCCAATTTATTGATTGGGTTATTTGTTTCTTTTGGTGTTATTTTTTGCTTTTTGTTTTTGGTACTAGGGATCGAACCTAGGGGCACTTAATCACTGAGCCACATCCCCAGACTTTTTTTGTATTTTATTTAGAGTCAGGTCTTCTTGAGTTGCTTAACGTCTCCCTTAATTTCTGAGGCTGGCTTTGAACTCATGATCCTCCTCAGCCTCCCAAGCCGCTGGGATTACAGGTGTATACCACCTATAATGATGTTAGTGTTTTGAGTTCTTTATATATCCTAGAGATTAATGCTCTATCTAATGTGCAGGTAGCAAAGATTTTCTCCCATTCTATAGGCTCTCTCTTCAAGCTCTTGATTGTTTTCTTTGTTGTGAAGAAGCTTTTTAATTTGATACCATCCTGTTGTTGTTATTATTATTATTATTATTATTATTATTATTTACCAGGGATCAAACCCAGGAGCACTTAGCCACTGAGCCATATCCTCAGCCCTTTTTATATTTTATTTAGAGACAGGGTCTCACTAAGTTGCTCTAGGTCCTTGCTAAGTGGCTGAAGATGGCTTTGAACTTTCAATCCTCCTGCCTCCGCCTCTCAAGCCACTGGGATTACAGGTATATGCCACCATGCCCATCCCATTTATTGATTGTTGATTTTACTTCTTGCGCTTTGGAGTCTTGTTGAGGAAGTTGGTTCCTAAGCCGACACCATGAAGTGTTGGGCCTACATGTTCCTCTAGTAAGCACAGGGTCTCTGGTCTAATGCCTAGGTCCTTGGTCTACTCTGAGTTGGATTCTAAATTCTGCTACATATGGATTTCCAGTTTTCCCAGCACCATTTCTTTTCTCTGATGTATGTTTATGGTGCCTTTGTCTAGTACGAGATAACTACATTTATGTTGGTTTCTCTATGTGTCTTCTATTCTCTTCCATTGGCCTTCATATCTGTTTTGGTGCCAATATCATGCCATTTTTGTTACTGTAACTCTGTAATATAACTTAAGGCCTGGTATTGTGATGCCTCCTGCTTCACTTTTCTCACTAAGGGTTGCTTTGGCTCTTCTGGGCCTCTTATTTTTCCAAATGAATTTCACAACTGCCTTTTCTATTTCTATGAAGAATGTCATCGAAATTTTTTTAAAAAAAAATTAAACATACATATTTTTTAGTTGTCAATGGACCTTTATTTTATTTATTTATATGTGGTGCTGAGGATTGAACCCAGTGCCTCACACATGCTAGGCAAGCACTCTACCATTGAGCCACAAACTCAGCCCTGTCCTTGGAATTTTAATAGGAATTGCATTAAGTCTGTATGGCCATTTTGACAATATTAATTCTGGCTATCCAAGAACATGGGAGATCTTCCTACTTTCTAAGGTCTTCCTCTTTTTCTTTCTTTAGTTTCTGTAGTTTTCACTGCAGAGGTCTTCCACCTCTTCTGTTAGATTGATTCCCCCTGGGGAAATGTAAAGGGCAACTATTCCAGTCCTGCCTCTGAGTTTCTCAGTCAGCCTGGACCCTGGGAAGTAATGCTACACTCCCTCAGGTGTTCCTAATGGCCAGGCAGGGTTTGGAGTCCTTGCCATAGCAGAATCAAAGTGTCCCCGGCACATAGATAGGCCAGAGCAGGCCAGAGGCCACAGAGGTAGGCCCAAGACAAATTACTGTACTGCTTCTATGCATGGGCAAGATATTAAAAATAAGCCTCAAGGCTGAGTTTGAAGAAGGCAGTAGTCAGGCTCAGAAAGGAGTCTGGTTTTTAGTCTTCCCAATCATATTGCCTTAGTGATGGCATCAGAGTCCTTAGGATAACACACTTTATTGTTTCTTTTTCTTTTTTTTTTTACATAATTAATATTTTTCCACTGTAGAAGATACATATCCATAAAAAAAAAGAAAAGAAAAACACTGGCATTCTTACCTCTCTGAGTTATTCTGCTAACATGTGGGCACAAAGAATCACTTCCGGAAGGTAAACTTCCTGTTTCTTTAGGACAAGCTGGTGGCACACCATTGCCATTTGTCCACCTGGGGCCCCAATGTGTGAAGCACCAGCCAGGGATCTGATTCTTTCTGTAAGGTGAGGTTGCCAGAGCTTGAGCTGAGCTGGGGTCCATGGGTCTGTAAGATCTGATAAAGCCTGAGCAGTAAATGTGTTTGATTTAGTGGCGCTATACCACTAGCTGCCACAATTACTGTCTTCCTAGCAGCACCATAACCACTAGTATCAGCTCAGAGTCACAGTAGTCAACTGGCAGGCAACTTTAGAGACCTGGTGGTGATTTTATGAATAAGGAGACAAAAGCATGGAAGGACAAATGCCATGCCCCTCCATTGTTCCCGGCTAGGAGTTCTAATATTCTTGAAACTAAACTGTGGTTCTGGCACAGGAAACCTGTGGACTCCTAAGGGACATGATTAATGAATAGGCTATAGAAAAACAGATGGGCAAACTCAGTGGAGCTTGACTTTCTGTAAATCCTTTATGACTACTGGTTCACCTGTTTGTATAGGCTGACTGTCACTGAGTTGGAAGAAATCCATCCAACAGGCCCAGCAATGGTTGTGTTCCTATGTCTTTTTGTGACAACACTGCCACATGCCCCTTCCTCCCTTTCTTACCATTCCCCCCCTACAATGCTGTTAAGTTTGGTCAAACCTGAGCTGGAAATTTTGGAGAATCTTAATAATGGCCATTTTAATAGATTTTCCTTTAAAACTATTTTTTTGTGATGTGCAGCCGGGAGTGGACAAATTTTTCTTCAAAGTCATGTAGCAAATATTTTAGGTTTTGTATTGAATGCAACTACTAAACTCTGCTGTTGTCACTTTGAAGGAATCCACAGGCAGTGGATATTGTCAGTGAATGCACCTAACTGTTCCACATCAAGTTGTTCCACAATAGAGCTTGTTTTACTCAGCTTTTTCCAAAACACCCAACAAGAACAACTTAAAGGTGGAAAAGCTTATTTGGGACTCACCATTTCAGAGGTCTCAGTTCATAGATAGCTGACTCTTGCTCTGGGCCCAATGTGAGGTAGCGCATCATGATAGAAGGCCCCAGAGGAGTCAAACTGCTTAGCTCATGGTAGGGTCTGGAAGCAGAGTAAGAGGGGAGAAAAAGACAGAAAGGAAGATGCACCCTCCCATAGGGACTCACCTCCTACAGCCATGGGGCTAACCCCCTGGGCTCACCTCTTCCAGTCATGCTCCACCTGCCTACGGTTACCACTCAGTTAGTCCACTCAACTAGATGGACTGATTAGGTTACAGCTCTCACTGTCCAACTATTTTAACCTTAGAATGTTCTACATTAACAGGAGTTTGGGGGGGGGGACATTTTATATCCAAACCACAATAAAACTGCATTTACAAATATAGGCAACCAGCTTGCCAAGCCCCTATTCTATTAACACATCTTGTCTAAAAAGTTTTAATTATTTGATGAAATGTCAAAAGAGAAATCAATTAATCTCTCAAGTAAGTGAGTATGTAGTCAGATCCATCAAAAAAGTTTGCTTTGTTCTGAAAATTCTTTTTCTCCTGCTTTTTAATAACTGCCAGATTAATATTCTCAGCAAATGTATGTGTCAGTATCTCCACAGGAGAATATCCATGGTGTGGGATTTTTGAAGCTCAGACTAAATAGTTTATGGGGGTCACTAAGAAGTTCAAGCAGATGAAGGGTGGAATAACAAACAACTCTAAGATTTTGGTCTTTACTAAGCAGGAAATGCTCTAAAGTAGCTAATTCTTTGTAGGAATGTACTATGGTTATTTTCTGCATCAGTTGATTACAGAAACAAACCACCCCAAGGCTTAATGTTTTTTGTGGGGGGAGGGGGAAGGTACCAGGGATTGAACTCAGAGGCACTGGATTACTGAGCTACATCCCCAGCCCTGTTTTGTATTTATTGAGACAGGGTCTCACTGAGTTGCCTGGCACCTCACTTTTTTTTTTTTTTCCCCTGAGGCTGGCTTTGAATTTTCGATCCTCCTGCCTCAGCTTCCCAGGCTGCTGGGATTATAGGTGTGCATCACTGTGCACCACTGTGGGATTGACAATAATCCCTCATTCAGTTGATAACTCCATGGATTGTTTGGTTCTTTTGATCTGGACCAGGTTTACCTGATTATAGACTAGAGCTGGCTTGTGGTCTACAGCCAGTTGGCCACTTTGTCAGGGACTGATACTCCAGCATGGCCTTATGCATAGAGAATATGACAACTGGCAGCGAGGGCAATGATAGGTGGAGAAGCAGGTACTAGATCTCATGGCTCTCATTCTCCAGCAAGCTAGCCTAGGAGTGTTTGCATTGCAGTCCCAGGGAACCAAGAGAGCGACTAGAAGCATGAACGTCTTCTGAGGCCTAGGCTTAGGACTGGCACACGGTGCTTCCACCATGCTGGGTGGATCTAAGCAAGTCACCAAACTAGCCCATATTTTAAGAGTGAGGAAATAGATTCCACCTCTTTCTGGGAAGAAGGCAGAGCAACACTAAAAAGGCCATAGATCCAAAGAGGCAAGGACAATCATGGCCTCAATCAACTTACGAGAGATTCTAAAATAATAGGCAGAATAATGGCAAAGACAGGACAGGAAACCATATTGGCATCATCATTCAATTGTTTAGAGGAAAACAAAATCAGCAAGATTGACATATATTTCCACAGTATGGAGGTCAGCTCTTATTTTTGAATGGATCCAGACCATGTCTCAGGTATTAATTCCGTCCACCTTAGGAGCCTTTCTGAATTCCAGTATATTTCCTAGTATGTGCCATTGTACTCTGCCTTCAAGAAAGCTCTGGGTATGAACATTCAAACTGTCAAAAGAGAAATTAGAATGTTACTTTTTGATTGACAAGAATTCTTTTAATTTTTAACAAAAGATTTCATTATGGAGTTCCTTGAAATAGTGAGTTCTCTATTCACCATGTAATTTACTTCACACAAATTTGACATGAAAATTTTCTGAGCACTCCTATCATGTGAAATATGACACATCCATATTTCTCTCAGGACTCCTTTCATATTAAAATAATACTCCTGGTTTTGCTTTTCACTGTGTTTGTATATATGAAAGATCAAATCTACAAGAAAAGTGCCTCTTTTTCTTTTTTTTCTTATTAGGGTGGTCATCCACATTAGATCTTGGGGGAAAATGTTGACCAGAGATTCAGTGGCTGTAAGTTATAGCCTCAGTTTATTGAGATGGTCCGATACTAGAAAAAACAGTGGCTTAGAGCAGGAGATTTTTGCTACAGCACAGTCTTTAGCTCTTCCTGGCTTCAGTTTACTAGGATGAGTACATCCCGGGTCTATCACTGAATGATTCTATTGGTTGACCATGTGACTGTTCTGGGTCTTGGTTTCCTTTTTTATAAAGTGGGACTAATGGTCCCTACCTTGTCAATTTCACTACCTGGTAAGTATCACTGGAAAATCCAGGGGCAAGTTCATAATCAAGCTCCTAAAGATTGAATTTTAGACTGCCGTATTTACATGACATTCTTCTAAGTAAATTTCTTTTATACCTAATTTTGTATTCATAATTTTGATTAAGAAGGGTTCTCAGAGCCTGAATAGGCCTTTATAGATAATGTAAAAACAGATACTTTATTAGAGAAGGCTCTACAGCTTAGAAGTGGGAATCCAGTTTTTGGATGTAAGGTTTTTGCCTTTAAGTACAAAGACTTCTGGAATGGAGGACACACAAAGGCTCAGCCGCCATTTGCACTTTAGTGAGAGTGAGTTAGAGCTTTTCCTGAGAGTAGGTCCTATCAGAAAGGGAAAGATGAGAAAGCATAAAGTGGGAGATCTTGGAAGGAATGGGAGGGAACTCAGAGCTCAAGACAAGACACAGGCAAGGACCCTGGCAGAGAGGATGCCAGCCATAGTCCTGGAAGAGGGTCTGGACCCCTTTGGTTACTGAATCCTAGGGCAAGTCCAGGGGTGCAAGGGAAAGGTTGGAAAGCCCTGCACCAAAATGTTGACGAAAAGCATTTCTCTTTGGGTGGCATAAATATATTTACTATTTCTTTTGTATATATTTTTATTTCCCCCCAATTATAAAGTTGACCTGGGTTGTCTATATCAGAACTTTTAAAAGTTGAAAACAATCCTATATCTTATAGCAAAGAATACAGAGAAAACACCTCACACTGTTGAATCAAAGACTGAGTTGCTCAGAGCTTAGATAATGTTTCAGAAGAAGGCCTGTTCTATTGGATGGTTTTGTGTTTCCAGACAAACATTCCTATTTTAAAGAATCATTTTCCTCTTTGATGCTGATTCAGGTTAAATAAAATGTTTTTAAAGCAACACAAAATTGAGTCTACTTTTCTTAAAGATGCCATTAAGAGACCATTAGGATTGAAACCTTTACCAAGTGTATTCAACTTAATTGAATTCTACAACCATTATTTATTGAGTGCCAGGATGTGGGAGTATCTAGATGAGGAGATTTGATTGATAGCTCCTGAGATGCTCAAAGCCAGGTTAACAAGACAGGTGGAAAGACAAGAACCACAAAGCTGTCTGTGCTAACTGCTGTAGCCCTATTAACTCCTGCCACACCAACCTGATGGTCTTAACTCCAAAAACCAGGAGAATATGGACAGCTCTTCAAAGCAAGGCAACTTTTCTCTATAGCTACTCATTAATCATCACCAACAACATAGACCCAGGTCAAACTTCAACTTTCAGCCATTACCTTGGATTTTAATACCTACTCCCTTTCCCAGGCTCTTCCTTGGGTATGTCATCCCTAAGCCTGCTGGAGCATCCGTGAATACTCAGTTCTCTTCAAAGCCGGCTTTGCTTCCACCAGGTCATGCTTCCCCCCTAACAAAGCAAACAGTGAAATTCCAAACATCTGTTGGGCAAGGCAGCGCATGCCTGTAATCCCAGTGGCTCAGGAGGCTGAGGCAGGAGGATCGCAAGTTCAAAGCCAGCCTCAGCAATTTAGCCAGGTCTTGAGCAACTTAGTGAGACCCTGACTCAAAATAAACTATTAAAAAAGGGCTGGGGATGTGGCTCAGTGGTTAAATACTCCTGAGTTCAATCCCCAGTACAGAAAGAAAGAAAGAAAGAAAGAAGAAAGAAAAAGAAATTCCAAACACCTATACATGATCATGATTTGCCCCAGTTTCTCCTAATCACCCCAAACATCAGGTGGCTTCCCCTCTTTTGCCCATTCTTCTAATGAACTCCACAAAATAGAGGCCCAGAGTGTGAAGCGGGTAGAAGGGAAGAAATGAATTCAAATTAGGAAGCTTCTTGGAGAAAATGCCATTTAATCTGGGCCTGTGAAAGTGGGTATGATTGTAAAAGGTGAAAGCAAAGCTTTCTGGAATTGGGAATTTCATGAGAAAAGGGCCAGAGGTGAACAAAAGGAATGGTGGATTTGAGGATGGTGGATTTGGAGACTGCTCTGGGATCAGTACACTGCTATTAGAGGAGTGTGGCTTAGGGGAGAGATTTAAAGGAAAGATGATTGGCAGCTATTCTGCAGAGGGTCTTGCATGTCAGCCTAAGGAACTGTAAGTGTGTTGTTTGTGCCAAGGTGATAACCCTAAAGTATGGTTGAGGGAGAAGAGCCCATGGAATTATGTGTGTTGAAAGTGAGCCCAAAATCCCTCTCAGAAACCCTTTGCACACAGCCTTTGTTCTTAGCTCACTACATAAACCAATAGGTGGGAAAGAGGCCCAGGAGGTAAGGCCCGTATTTTAGAGCTTCTGAATCAGCACTCAGAGGCCTGCCAAGGTACATGCTCCCAGCACATACAGCCCTTCCTCTCTCTCCTTCTGCTCTATGAAGAAATGCTTACCGAATCTAGGCAGATCTACAGGCATGCACTATGCCTCTAGGCATCAAAACTTCATGAAAAAAAAATCACTCTGTGCACAATTCAGACGCATGAACCTAGGAGCCCCCACTGATCAAAAGAAACATGTTGTCAAAAAGACCCAGTATGCCAACCTCAATCACAGGACAGAGTTAGGTTCAGCTCAAAAGGAAGCAGACAGGTGAGTTCGTCTCAGGGAAGAGACACATTAGAAACATAATCCCTCCAGAGCCGTTCTGAAAATTGCCTTTGCTGATCCAAGATAGAAAAAACAAAGTGCATTTGATGAGTTCAGCTGAATAAAATCCTGGAAAAATTATCTGAGTTTAAAAAGATTTCAAAGCAGAGCTTAAAAGCATTTAGCTAATTTTTTTTTTTTTTTTTTTGGTCGGGGAGAGTGCACACATATGCACACATGCACACAGACAGGGGCAAGATCGGGCAATGATGGTTCATGGCAATGGTGTCTGTATCAGAGAGCACCTCTAACCTCGGGTAGTATCATTTATTGTTCATTTCCTACAGGGAGAAGGAAGCGGAGGGCTAGTGAGACAAGAATTTTAAAACAGACTTTAGAAGTGAAAGAAAATCACATGGTCTTTTTCACTGGGAAGAATCTGAATCCTTTGTGCTTGTTATTTTGGAAAAAGTGGAAGCATTGAATTTGGGGGTGAGAGTCAATCTTGAATTGTTATGACTATAACAGCATATAGAGAAAAGACATCAGAAATATATTGGGATGAACCCAGGGGAACAAGCAGAATTCTTCCCATTTTACCTTTCTCTGTTGTGGGCTGCCTGTCCTTGGGACAGACTAGGAGAGGCTGAAACAGAGAAGGTAATTACCTGTGCACTCCTTTAGTCCCCCGCGCTTCCTGTTGCCACACCTGGCCAGAGTGTGATACAGATCTTGCACCCATTGGCCCTAGGCTTCATGGAATCCAGAGGTGGTAGAGATGCATGGACAGGCCTTAGGTGACAAGGCTGATCTGCCCCATAGAATCAGTCTCCGTGGTGGTTGCTGTAGCTAAGCAAGAGGCAGAGGGTTTAGGAGACAGGTAAAGCCCTGAGCATCGGAGCAGGCATATGAGATGAGCTGATACAGGGAGGAACAAAAGTGATCACATTGGCTTATTAGGAAGACCTGCCCTTCTGGCCAGATGACATAACAACCTTAGGTTGGACAGAAAATGTTAATGTTCCTCTTAGTTGGTTCCAGATGCATTTCCCATTTGAGCACTTATGCAAGGAATGGAATCCAAGAGTCTCAAGATGGGAAACTATTTTTAAAGACTTGTTCAATGTCCCCTCTTGTTAGAGTGCTGCACTCTCAGTTTATGTCTAGAATTCTTCCAGGGTCTTGTTCATCCTAGGAAAAAAGCCCTCATCTAGGTGGGCCTATGAGACTGCTCCAGCATGTGCCTCATCACAGGATTTTAATTGAGCATTTACTAAGTGCTATGGTTTTGATGTGTTCACCAAGATTCATTATACTGCTTGGTGTCCAAAGTTATGGTGTTGAGAGGTGGTAGAACCTTTGCCAGGTAACAAGTCGAGAGGGCTCTACCTTCATATACAATTACTATGGTTGCCATGAGAGTGGGTTAGTTACCATGACAGCAGAATGTTTTAAAATGAGTTTGGCTTCCCAGGCTGGCTCTCCTCCCTTCCTCTGTCACCATGCAATCTCTTCCAACACATTCACTTGCCATTCTGTTTTTCCACCTTGAGAGGCCTTGGTCAAAGGCTGGGCAGATGTTAATGCCCTGTGCTTGGGCCTAAATAAACTAAATAAACCTTTTATTTAGAAATTAGCCAGCCTTTGGTATTTTGCTATAGCAACAGAAAATGATGGACTAAGACATCAAGTTCCAGGGAAGAATATGCAGAGCCTGCTTTTGGGGACCTGGAAACTGCCAAGGGGTTCATTCTCCCTTGCTGGTCCAATTAACTCCCTCAGGCAAAGACCCAGGCTCACTCTCAGGACCCTCAGTATGTGCTCCTCGAGTGGATCTCACTCCCATCGAGTCTTTGCTGTGACATCATCTTTGCAAGAATACCCACCCTGAGTACCCTATTTTATTCATTTATTTACTTCAATATTAGGGATTGAACCCAGGGACATATTACCATTGAGCTACATCCTCAGTCATTTTTTATTTTTTATTTTGAGTCAATGTCTTGCTAAATTTCTGAGACTGGCCTCAAACTTGCTAATGGAGGCAGCTGGGGCTAAATTCTCCTGCCCCAGCCTCCCGAGTCTGGGATTACAGGAATGTATCACTGCGCCGTACTAGAGTACCTTATTTTTAAATTGCAGTATCCTTGATTTTCTTACCCTACCTTCTCTAACTATTTCTTTATTTGTATATGTGCTTCTTCTACCATACCATGTAATTCATTTAGTGTGATGGTAGTATCTTTCCCCTAAGAATGTCAACTTCATAAAGCAGAGATTTTTGTCTGGTGGCTTCACTGTTTTGTCTACTGATATATTCCAAGTACCTATATTGTTACTGACTGGTAGAATAACAGTATGGGCAGCTGTGCGTGCCCTGGGTCCCTGGGTCATGCTAGATGGAGTGGGGCAGGATTCCCTGCTGAGCAAGGCTCTCTGTTCTGCAGTTCAGATGGCTGCTTCTTTCTCCTCTTAGGACAACACTGATCACTTGCTGGGAGCTAATAGAGGCATCTGGGGCTAAGTCTTATAAAGCTGCTTCCAGGCTAGGATCTCATTTCTGTCCTCTCTGATCACAGTGCCTGGAATTTCAGAGGTACTCAGTTAATGTTGATAGAAATGAAACTCAGATGGCAATGAATTTAGTCCCTCCTTTCCCAAACACAGAGAGTCCTTTTCACACTTTTTTAAAATCACCCAGGACTCGGGTCTCTCTATGTGTGTCCAAACACAGCCATGTGCAGGGAGAGGCTGGCTTGGTGCCGGGTGGTGCAGGGGGTGATTCTTTTTCCTTGGTGCCAGCTTGCGCCACAGCTTCTCCCTCTTGTGTTCCTAAAATTCCTCCCTAATGAGTTGCCCAAGCCCTTGCAGATGTCTGCTCTCCTTGCTATCCTTGCCCGTCATCTCTGAGTCAGCTTGGATTTAATCAGGCTCCTCCTTGCTGGTTGGGTCCCACATCTCCTCTGTCAGAAGCATTATTTACATCTCTCAGCTCTTTTCTAGGTTACCCAAGGAAAGCAAGGGGAGGAAGTGAAGATGGGACATATGGGCCAAGAGATGCCCAAACAAGCTTGAATGGCTGGTCAGGTCTCACTGGGCCAAGAGTCCAGTCTTTCTGATGTGCATTTGATGGTGGCTTCATTTCTAAGCCAGCAGCCTGCAACCTGGCAAGGCGAAGCCACGCAGCAGGGATTCTTCACGCTGCTTTGGTTCTGGAGGGCTGATGGCAGATCTTTCCAGACACTTTTTCTCTCTTGCCTGGGGCTTCCAGGAAGTGTGCAGGAAGGCGGTGCTTCTGCCCGCATCTCTGTATGGCTGTCAGGGGAGAGCTTGTGCAGGCGAGAGAGATGTTATCACCAAGCTAGACCCATCTCTGTGGCAGAGACAGGGCCATAGAGGGGGGTCTCTGGTGTTAGTCCTCTGTCTATTGTCACAACCAGGAAAGGGAGTCCAAAGGCCTTGAGCACCATTCCCCTATCCTGGTACACCTCTGGGAAAGGATCTTTACCATTAGATAGCCAGAGAAAATAGGGTTGACTCAGAGCAGGAGGGCAGGACATGGAATCCATGTCCCTTCAATGGGAGAATATCCCTCTGGTGTCAGGATACCCTTCCTTCAGGACTTTGCAGTGGTCTCAATGCCCACTGGTCATTAGGTGAGTGAATGGCTTTGGGAGCCAGATCCCTGTAATCCCTATATTTACATATATCCCTATACATATAGCTCCTAGGACATAATCAATGTCCTTTAAATGAATGAGGAAGAGGAAACTGGGGGATAAGGAAGCAGGGTGCCTGGCCCACATGGAATGTCTTCTGCCGTATTTTTCCAAGTTTACCACCTCGCCTGGACATTGCCCATATGTCTGCCCAACAGCCCATCTCAGGCCCCATTCTGCCACATTCATTTCCTCTAACCCTGACAAAATAGGATAGCAAGTGAAGTGGTCACAAACTTTCAGGTGGTTTCACTGGGAATATGTGAGATTGTCATCACCTTCAGGTGGAGTCATCAAAAGACAAGGGAAGTCAGCTGCCCACCACTCCCATCTGATGCCAAAGCTGTTGTTACAGCAGAGTCAAATACAGGTGCATCAGGGTTGACCCACTGGCAGCATGAGGCTGGGGCCCAATGGAGGAATCCACCACAAGTGCTCTCTGCAGTCACAGTTTTCCTCAGCCAAGGCCAGGGTCATCAGATGGAGGGAGAGAAGAGGTAGGCAGACAAGGTAGGGCCAGACTTCAATTTAGCATGACAATTAAGAACACCAGTGTCATTTTACTAAAAACAAGAGACATGTTGAAAAAGAAAAGAAAAACAAAACAAATCATGGATGTTTTTCTACTGATGTCTGGCTCTCCATTATATCCAAAATGAGGATGTTTATCTCCATATTAAGTGTCACATATTGGTCTGTGATTTGATCTGGTTTGTTTGGTTTGGAATTAATTGATTTAATGTCTTGCATGAAATCCCTAACACAGACTCCCACCTATGGGCATGATTGTTAGTTACAAATCTCTGCTGGATCCAGGAAGTCAATGAAATCAAACCAACCCAGGCTTTGCTGTCTCTCAAATTCGCTGCCTATTTGTATATCATGATCACTTATAAATATTTGTAGTGGCTTCTGTGAACAAGATAGGGAGGCCACAATAGGTGAAATACTTCTCTTTCCTGTTATTGCTCTGAACTGATCTCAGTTTTTAGCCAAGCGCCATGTTTAATGTGATTTGTTGTTTGTTTCCTATTGGTTCTTTACAAAAGAGGTGACTTCTTAGTAAGTAATATCCAGCTGTATCACTTTTCTGGAAATGTATGTTCACACAAGCCAGTTAGAGACTCTTCCTTAATAGCAAACACTAAAAAATAAAATGAAATGATGGTGGAACATGTAGGAACCAACAGACAAGTATTTATGGTATTTTTTCTGAAATGGTCAGCTTTCCCCCAGGGAGTGCCCTGCATAGCCTGAAAAGGATTAGAGCAAATAACTCCTATTTCATTTGTTTACTTCCCCTTTGATGGATGCTTCATGACACTATGATCCTTTGGACTAATGTCTAGGGAGAAAAAACATTGAAGGATAAATGAAATGTCAGTTAATTCCGTTATGCCATTTATTGACATCCTGGCTGGGCTCAATCTCTCCCCGGGGGACACTGTACAGCAGAACACATTTGATGGGAAATATAGATTGTGTGGTCCTAACAGCCCAATCAAGGTAACCACAGGTCCCAGGTTGGCAAGGGAGGACGTCAACCAGAGGGTCGACAGAGCTGGAAAGAGTCCTATTTTCCATCTGTGTGTTGTGCGTGCTCTGTGAGCTTATGGACATTTGCAAAGATGAGGGAGTTAATGTTCTGTGATCGGAACACTACCCATGTGCTAAAAATCACAAAGCAGAGCCAAGAACCCAATCCAGTAGACCCTTACCATAATTAGGCAGAAACCCCCACTGTATTTGTAACATATAAATTCCTCTTCTTTTCAGAAAGCTTTAAAACACAATATCAGCGACAATTTCTAGGACTTCCTATTTCTTGTGAGGACTAAGTTACTCTGTCTTGCAAAAACTAATTTGGCTGCAGACTTGATGATGTCACTTCTGCTTTTGTTGTAAAACCTCTGACTAATCTAAAAAAAAATGGGTCAAAAAGCACTTTCTTTGAACTCAAGAAAAAAAATGTTATGTAGACTCCTATACAAATGTAAAACTCCAAGTGCCCCCTCTCCACACCGGGCTTGGGTATAAAGTTCCAAGAATTTCAAACCTCAAGATCCAGAGAATCTTTTAGGGGAGAGCCCCTATGGACCCTGCAGTCAATAAACCTGCTTCCTGAAAATTCCTCAGATGTCGAGCCTCTTCTGTCCTACCTCAATCACACTAGTTAGAGGTCCCAAGTCAGACCCTGCTTGTCAGTTATCAGTGTGAAAGTCTCTTTAGCCTCCAGTCTCCTCCATCACGAGGTAGAGAAGCCAAAGTCACCCCCCGAAAACTTTGAAGACTCTGAAATGACACTGAAATGTAAGCAGTTGTCATCACTCTTAACAGTGTGTCTTCTGATGCCACCTTTCTTTCCTAATTTAAATAGCACAGCAGTTGCTTTGCATAGAACTGGTGACTCCCTGTGTTCTGATCTTCATGCTTCCCTGCCCCTTGTCTGCTGAAGAGGAAACTGCAGGAAACCCCACACCTCAGCTCTTCTTTGGGTGGTAAAAAGTCAAGGGGGCAACTGAGTTTGCTGAGAAGAGTTGAAGGACTTTCTATTTATAAGAATCTAGATTTGTCACCTGCCTAACTCCCCTCCTGGCGAATCCCAGCATGGAAAACTAAGGCAAAATCTGCAATGACATCTTCCATTAAACTTCTGAAACCATGTAGGGTTTTGTGTAATTTAAAAAATATCTTACCCAATGATTACATTCATTAGTCAAATAATTTAAATTGAAAACATCGTGCTCCCTTTTATTATTGCTTACTGTGGTAAACAAACCCTTTTATTCTAACTGGAGTATTGGCACTCTTCTGAAATTGAAGCTTCCTTGCTTCATCTTAGCAAATTTGATAAGTGATAAGGAGTTTCACTGGTCCTGCCCTAGGATGCAGAGGAGTTGGTAGGAGGTAGTTGAGGTGGGAGACAATGACCTTGTTTTGCAAGGGTTGGACAACCCAGAAAGCAGTGTAAGTTGGGGATTGCAGAAAGGTCACATGTCTGTCAACACAGATCTTGATGTAATTAAGATTAGATCAAGGACATTAAGTTCAGGTCCTAATCAGCCTAGAACTTGGAGTCCTAGATTTCAGGCTGGAAGGCACATTGGAGGTGATCTAAATTCTTGCCACTCAAAAGTGGGGACTGAGGTGGGCCAAGTCAGCACCACCTGAGAACCTGGATAGAAATGCAGAATCACGGTAGCAGAGACTGCCAAGAAAATCCCCAGGGGATGGAAGCACATTAAAATTTTAGATGCACTGGTCTAAATCTTTCCTCTTGTTTTATAGATGAACAAAGTCACAGGACGTCTAAATAATCTGTCAAGAGCATCCAGCAGGTTGCTGGCAGAACAGGCTCCCTCCAGCTGGTACTCTGGTTCTTGGCTCTCTGTTATGAATGGCAGTGAGTTAGGGACCTAGTCCCAACACCTTAGGTGAGTCTTCCTGGTGAAATATGCCATGGTGACATCAAACAATTCTGACTTGCTAAGTCTGTTCTTATCTTTGGTTTAACCAAAATTTCTATACTACTTGTATAAATGGATTAGTTCTTACCCAAGTACCACAGGTCTACTGATTTAATCTGATTGCTGGTCACATACTTGGATGCCTTGAAAATGGAAAGAATTTATGACAGCAGAGAGGATGTAGCTTTGCTTCCATGGTAATGCAGCTCGGGATTGAGATGGGGTCTTCCTCAGGGCCTTTGCTCCTGCTGCCCCCATTGTCTGACTCTTCACAGAGAAGGCTCCATTTGATCATCTAAGTCTCATCCTTGAAGCCTCCCTTGGTCACTCTACCTAGAGTCAGCTCCTCTCCCCATCATATTTCCCAATCACTCCCTACCCTCATTACCTTGTTTTGTTTTATTTATAACAATTATTAAATGGAATTGCCTAGTTCTAGAATATGTTGTGTCTTCTCTCTGAGAGCAGGGATCTTGCCTCCCTCCTACACTGCTACCTCCTATTGGCCAAAACCAGTGCCTGGCACATGACAGGTGCTCAATAATTGTTTGTTAAACAAATGAATGAATAACTTAGAATGAGGCTTGCCATGCTGAGGGCTAGGATAATCACAAAGAACAGTAGAAATAACAATAAAAGAAAGTCAATAACATTTATTGACTTTCACAATGCGATGGGCACACACTACATGCTTTATGTACATTGTCTTATTTAATTTTAATTTTTATTAACATTTCAAAAAGCAAGAGCATTGGTAATCAAGTATGGTGGTGCATGCCTGTAATCTCAGTGACTCAGGAGGCTGAGGCAGGAGAATTGCAAGTTCAAGGCCAGCCTCAGCAACTTAATGAGACCCTCAGTAAGACCTTAGTAAGACCTATGAAAATTAAAAGCTGAAAAGGGCTGAAGATGTGATTCAGTGGTAAGTGCCCCTGGGTTCAATCTCTAATACTAAAGGAAAAAGAAAAAGCATTAGTGTTGACTGACATTAAATACCTTCTCTTAAAATTAGGGAAACTCACGGAGCATAGACTTGGCTTCAGGAACATGTCCTAGAGGAAAGATCTGGGCAGGTTTTTGCATAAAGTAATTAGCACTGGCTGAGCTTCTTGAGGATCCAGGATGAACTGGTTTGACCAGGAGAATGGATACCTCCAAGACTGTGTTGGGTGCCCTTGCCAGTTTACTTTAAACACATGAATAGGGACAACAGACTTAGAGGGACAGCTTGGAATGAAAGGTCCCCATGGACTTTCCAAAGTGACAATGGGAAAATGATGAACTGTCTCCCACCTCCTCTTACATGGCCTGTAAAACCATTTGTAACAGGAAATAACTTGTGCCTGAAAGGATCGTGATGCCAACCAGAGGACAAGCCTTGCTCTTCTCATTTTTTTCACCAATTTTGGCCTCAATCAAGTAAATGTTGTGAGGTTTACAAGAGATGAAGGGCAATAAACCTACTCTCACCACAGAAATTTAGTTCGTTCTCTTTCTCTCTCTTTCTCTCTCTCTCTCTCTCTTTCTTTTTTCCCAATTTAAGATTTCCCAGGCTGCTCAGTCTCCAATCCTCTCTCTGTGTAGGTTTCCATCAGCTCCACACATCCGTGCAAAACAGGTGCCACCGGCTGACTCAGTGGAATGGCCCTTCCAACCCACCAAGAAGGCAGCCAGACAGGCATGACTCCAACAAGAGGAGGGGGAAAAACAACTTGAGTAAATGCATTTCATTCCAGAGAAGAGCTTTTTAAAAAGCTGTTTAACATTTAAAGTTCTATTATTATTTTTGGCAGCATGTTGAGTCCATATCTCTTTTTTGGCTACTTTTCTAGTACTTTATGTATCTGGAAGTAAAATTTGCAACTGATTTCAGTAACACTAGGGGAAAAATTTCAGTGCAATTATAGGAGGTATTGAAATGTTATTTAGATGTTATCTTGTATGCTTATCAAATAAGAAGCATAAGTTAAAATGACTAAAATGACCTACAATATAATTAGCATGTTATAGAAAATGCCTTAAACATGTATCACTGCAGAATTAATTATATAAGTAAAAAAACCAAATCCAATAGCAATTACCCATCCACTTCAAATTAATTACTCAATGAAAAAATTAAACAGGGGTAAATAAGCGCACAGGTGGTCCCTTGCATCACATGGTCAGTGGTAGGGCCTAAAATTTTTTATTTGAATAATTTTTTTTCTTATGGAAAACTTTAATCATACATAAAAATAGGGCTGAAGTTAGGGCTCAGTGGTAGAGTATGTGTTCAGCAAGCAAGAGGCCCTGTGTTCAACCCCTACCACCAGTTCCCCCCCCCCAACTTCAAAACTATCCATTTGTTAATCCTGTGGACCCGTGATGAGAAGAAGAGATGATAATGAGGAACTTGTATCCATTGGAAAAGCAAATCAATTGTTTATCATGGCAAGGATGGGTCTATGTTAAATATTTGGATCTACAGGAAAAATAAGTGGTCCACAGACCTAACCTCAACCTCTGCTTTGAGACATACAGTAAAAAATAAGGTCAAATTCACAAGTATCTATCATTTCCCATGATCCCATGATGGTCCTAGATATTGTGTTGAACATAGAATAATCATTAGAATGCTAGTTTGGCAGAGAGTTTCCATTTTCCCTTCCAGATATAGTCTCCCTATGAACCCCCCTCTTACCTGCATCTTGGGAGGCTGATCTGCTTTAGATGAAAAGCACCCACCACTCTCTTGCATCTGTTAGGTAGAATCAAGGGATAGCAGGAAGAAGGATACCCACAAAAAGTTAGAGAGTGGGAAGCTAAGCAGAGAGGGTACATATGGGCTCACAAAGAATGTGAGGCTGTGCTATGAGGCCTTGACTCTCCAGCCAAGGAGCTCTTGTTAATTCAAAAAGCTCTTGAATACTACCAATCATTTGGGAAATGCATATCAAATCAACAAGGAGATACCACTTTATACCTTCTCTGATGGCTATTAACCAAAACACAAAAATGACAAACATTGGTGATGTTGTGGAGAAATTGGAACCCTGTGCATTGCTGATAAAAATGTAAAATGGTACAGCCACTGTGAACAACTCCATAGCTGTCAGTTACACAAAAAAATTAAATTTAACCATTGTGTAAAGCAGTATGGAGATTCCATACATCCATTTAACCATGTGTAAAGCAGTATGGAGATTCTATACATCCATTTCTAGAAAACTAGAAATGGAACCACCATTTGACCCAGATATCCTACTCCTTGGTATATACCCAAAGGACTTAGAATCAGCCTACTACAGTGACACAGCCACATCAATGTTTATAGCAGCCCAACTCACAATAGCTAAACTACAGAACCAACCAAAGTGCCCTTCACCAGATTAATGGATTAAGAAAATTACACACACACACACACACACACACACACACACACACAATGGAATATCACTCAGCCATAAGAAGAATGAAATTATGGTGTGGATAGAACTGGAGAATATCATGCTAAGTGAAATAAGCCAATCCCAAAAACCCAAAGGCTGAATATTTTCTCTAATATTCAGATGCTAACTCACAATAAGGGGTGAGGCTAGGTAAAAATGGAGATACTTTGAATTAGGTAGAGGGGAGTGAAGAAAGGGGAGGTGGTATAGGGGTTCAAAAAATAGTAGAATGAATCAGACATTATTATCCTATGTGCACATATGATTACACGACTGGTGTGTTTTCACATTATATATAACTAGAAGAATGAGAAGTTATATTCTCATTATGTATGATGTGTCAAAATGCATTCTACCATCATGTATAACTAATTAGAACAAATAAAGTAAAATAAAGAAGCCCATAAAAGAGTGTGCACTATGACTCAAATGGCAATCTTGCCTCTCCCATGGACTGTGCCAGGAGTTCTACACTTTCCCCTTCTTCTTAATAAATTTTTTGCTTGCTTGCCTCCACAAAAAAATAAAATAAAATTACACTTAAATATTACTATATAATTCAGCAATTACATACTGGGTCTATACCCAAAAGAAAGCAGGAACTCTAACAGGTATTTGGATACCAGTGTTCATAGCAACAGTAGCCACAGTAGTGAAACAATCCCACTAGTCACAGTGAAACAATCTAAAAGTCCATTTGTAGATGAATAGATAAATAAAACATGAAATAGTCTATATATACAATGGGATATTATTTATCCTTGAAAAGGAATGAAATTCTGGTACATGCTATAAAAAACAGATGAACCTTGAAGACACTATTCTGAATGAAATAAATCAGGCATAATGGGAAAAGTATTATATGAAGCAAAAGTTATATATATTATATAGAGGCAGAAAGTTATAGATTACCCAGGGTCAAGAGGAAGGGGAATGGAAAACGATTGTTTAATGGGTACAAAGTTTCAGTTAGGGAAGATGAAAGTGTTTTGGAGATGGCTGGTGGTGGTCATACAACAATGTCAACATTCTAAATGTCTCTGAACTACACACTTAAAAATGCCTAAAATGGTAAATTTTAAGTGTATTTTATAATTTTTAAAAACAAAAGTAGACTTTGTACCTTCACCCACAAGCAAGGCTGTGAAAATTTGTTTGGGGAATAGTATGGCAGCAATGTACAGGATTAAAATACGTCCTCCCCTTAGCCCCCATCCACTCAGCTCAATTAACTTCTCACTAGTGGCTTTTTCTTTCTTTCTTTCTCTCTCTTCCTTCCTTCCTCCCTCCCTCCCTCCCTTCCTTCCTTCCTTCCTCCCTCCCTTCCTCCCTTTCTTCCTTTCTTTCTTTTTAAAACTTTTTTGTACGTAGACCGTATCTCCCAGGAGAAAGACAAGATCCAGGTAGCTGGTAATAGGGAGTCCTTTTCTGCAGGGGAGTTAGGACAGGTAACAGTGCTGCCATCAGACCAGCCCAGATCTTTACAAGGGGCCAATCTAGTGCTCTTCACCATGACCTCTGTCTTGAATTTAAACTATAGCTGCATGTGTTATTATTATAAGAGACTGGACGTCAAGACTGACCGTAACATTCATTGCTTTAAGCAAAATTTGCACTGAGGAGGAGGATTGAGAACACAAAGAATTCTGAAAATTGCCTTTACAATCTGTCTTGAGGGTGAGATCTTAAGGATGATATTTTAATGAGGCACATACCACTGAATATGCCAAAATAGCATCAATACTTTCTCCAAACATGAGGAAAGAACATCAGATTTATCTAATAAAAATCTAACTCTGCAATAATGGAAAGGGGATCAGATGAAATTAGAAGACCAGAGTTTGAATCCTATGTCTGAGAAAACTAATATGCAAATAGACATTGTTATTATAATTAGAAATCTCTTGCACACCATTCTCATTTATTCTTTATAGCAAGCAACTCTTTTCACTATTCCCATGTGACAGGCGGAGGCACTGGAGTTGAGAGATGACCTGTCTTGAGGAGTAATTACTGAGTGGCAGACTGATTCTGAATCAAAGCTGCCTTCCCCAAGGCCAGAACTCTGAGGGTTCCCACAGCTGCCAAAGTCAGGCAATTACATAGAAGACATGATTAGAGTGTTCTAGTTCCCCAAGTTGTTACTTTTAGGGGCAAGAATGAGAGTTGAGTATTGTTCCAATGCATTGGTCCAACCACATGGTTCTTTCCTGTTTGTTTTTCCTTTTTGCCTTGTAATTTCATATCATAACCATTTCAATTCATTAAATCTCAAGAAACCTGAGAGGCAGATGGAATAGACAAAAATTCAGGCCTATTTTACAGATGATTAAATTGAGATAAGAGACTCCGACTTGCCAAAGGTCACACAGTTAATATGCTGATGCTGAATTGGGGTTAGAGCTCAGGATTCTTATCTCTGGTCTGCAGATTTTCATCACAGTGCAGAGGTGACTCTACAGTGATCCTTAGATATGATTAGAACCCTGGCCTATGCTGAGCACTGTGAAAAAACCCAAGCCATTGCAAGCTAGTATCGCCCATAAACAGGTTGTAGTGGAAAAAGGGGAAAAAAAATTGGAAAAAAACTTAAAATTGGAAGCACAGTCTTTACTAACTTTATTGGTTTTTTTTTTTTTTTTTTTTTTTTTGCATATTGAGGAAAGGGCACCATTGTTAATTGACTTTTAGAATTAGAAAAGGTCAGATGTGCAATAACAGTGTTATTGTGTTTGTGTCTCCTTTGCCAGCCAGCCTCTGTGCGAGTCACTTACACTTAAAAAGAAAATCTAAGCCTCTCGAAATGCAAACCCTCCCAAGAGACTGATGTGTGTAAGGGGCCCATTGCATCTTCTTATTCAGCTGATTCTACCTGCCTTTTTATTCCCACTTCCCATTCACAAGTGCCTAGCGCATGCCCTGAACCTTACCTTCTAAGTTCCTTCATTTCATCAACCAATATTATTGAGCACTTAACATGTGGAGCATTTTCTACTTTCTTGGGAAATGCTGGTGAAAAAGATAAGCATCCTTGTCCTCTTGGTCTATTCTAGCAAATTTGAAGGTAATTTACCATTCAGATATTAATGACATTGAGTAAGTACATTGATTTCTAAGGCAAGGGGGATCATTACAGTATTGTGATGTATTGCTGGTTTCTAACCACAGCCTCTCAATGACCATATCAGCTGGAAAATAATCTTGATAAATAATATTAAAAGAAAATAGTCCTTAAACTCAATGTGGGCTTTGAGTTGTCCTTACCTGTAGGACCACTGGGAACCTG
Organism: Callospermophilus lateralis; assembly: GCF_048772815.1. Lineage (NCBI taxonomy): Eukaryota > Metazoa > Chordata > Mammalia > Rodentia > Sciuridae > Callospermophilus > Callospermophilus lateralis. The sequence goes on along the minus strand of NC_135305.1, from coordinate 79,630,518 downwards.
ACAGATGTTATTAGAGAGTAGTCCTTAAGCAAATTGTCTTTTTGGTTGGGGCAATGGGTTAAGTTTAAATTAGAATTAAATACTAGGGAAATATTTGTATCATAGCAGTCAATTCTGAAGAAATCTTTTCTTCCCACTTTATTCCAAGCATTATACTAACCATTCATCATTGAATTGTTTAGGAATTTTTTGACATATACTTTGTTTGTCTACAAAGAGTTTAATAATGATGGAGAAACAGAGTTCTGGGTGCAAATATGGTAGAATGAGGAGGGAGAAAAAAGAATAGGAGAATGAAAGAACAACTCAGTAAATTCTATCCTAAGAAGTGCTAACAGGAACAAAAACAGAAATGTATCATTTCACTATCTCTCATTTGTCCTTCTAATCTAGGCCCATCCTTTTGAAACTAAGGTAGCCTTGAAACTTAAAAGACTATTTACAATGCAAGGGAAGCAAAACTCTGAAAGTGTTAGGTGGTGGAGGAGTACTGTAGTTTATTATTTCCTTTAGAAAATGTGTTAAAGTGCAGATATAAATGAATCAGTAAGTACATTTTTAAAAGAAAATGTGAAAAACGTTGAGCTCATATATTTATAGCTTTAAGTTCATGAAAGTTCTGACTAGGTGAGTTAGGGCTTTACTTTTTAAATTAAAATAGTTATATTGAAATAAAGATAGAGTCTCTGTTTTTTTTTTTTTTTTTTTTGGTTGTTCTTTTGTTTTGGTACTGGAAATTGAACTCTTTTTTTTTTTTTTTTTTTTTTTTAATTCCGAGACAGGATTATATCAAGTTGCTTAGAGCCTTGCTAAATTGCCAAGGCTGACCTTGAATTCGTGATCCTCCTGTCTCAGCTTCTTGAGCTGCTGGGATTACATGCCCAGGGATTCTATGTATTTTTAATTTAAAAATTTAGCATATTCTGTGAGTAGTTTGTTCTGAAAGGAACATGCTGTTGGGCACTTCTTTGTACACATCATTTAAGTTATAAGAATTTTTCACTTCCTTAGGCCTAATTAACATGAGTAGTTATAATTTTCTTGGTTTTCTGGGCGGGGGGGAATGACAGTGACTTTTGAATGTGGGTGATAAAATGATAAATAATTGAACAATCATCATTGGGAGCTATGTAGAAGTTGAGTTTAACTCTCCAATGTGAGTGGAGGGTGGGACAGCAAAGAGGAGGAAGATTTCTTAGTAGCACAATTGGTAAGCAGAAAGGTCCTTAACTGATTGCTAAAGTGCTTCAAATTTGCTCAGTTCTGCATAGGATGTGATAGACCCTTGTTCAAGGTTTTTTTTTATTTTTTTGTTCTCATTTTTTTCCCCTTCTGGTACTGGAGATTGAATGCAGGGGCATTTTATCACTAATCTACATCCCCAGCCATTTTTATTTTTTCATTTTCAGACAGGGTCTTATTAAGTTGCTTAGGGACTTGCTAAATTGCTGAGGGCTGGCCTTGAACTTGCTATTCTCCTGCCTCAGTTCTCCTGAGTTGCTGGAATTACAGGTGTGTGCCACTGCGCCTGAATTCTTGTTGTTTTTTTTTTTTAGTCACCTAATTAGGGTTCATATAATGACCTCCTTTGTGAAAATCTTCATTATTGCTACTGTTTACACTAAAAATATTTTAATGAAATTCATTGTTTTATGCTTTTTTGCATTATTGAAGACTCCTCCATTTATAGAATTTGCTTTAATCCTGATGGCTGCTCCATTTAATTAGTGTGCAATCTCTTTAGCTATAAGCCAGAAGAATAGCATTTCCCAGATTAAATTTTAGAGAGGTTTTTCTTAACCTCTGTCAATTACAAATTGGAAAGACTGCTTGTCTGTCTGCAGTGCTGAGATGTGTGTGGATAGGTGTCACAGTCACAGAGACAAAAGGCAGAGGGTTAGCCCGGGTATGTCCATCTCACAAATTTGATTTGTGTGTGCTTTTTAGTTAGGGGACATTGTTCAAAGAAACAAGTAAAAATCAGTCATGAATTGAACCACATGTCTTCCATCTCATTTATAAGTTTAGGAAATTGACTTGAAGGAGATATTGATTGGAAACCAAAGTGGTGAATTATGGCATATCAAGGGCCTTTTAATTAGTAGAATTGCCAATAGCCTTGGCTTGAACCCCTGGGGCATCTTAGGGAACAGTTTGCCCACACTGAAGTCCCTTGCCACTGACCTCTACAGAGCCTCAACTCCCACAGATTGTTCCAGCACACACTGCAGACCAACCCTTCTCTAATTCTCCACCACCCCATCTTGAGATACTATCCTAAATATGTCAGGAGTGCCCTAAAATTTGGAGGGGAGGAGAGAACTGATAGAATTAATTTGAATAACACATTAGATACTCCACAAAAAATGTCTAGATCTCTAGTAGGGGCTTGGCAACATTAACATCACTAAAATTTAAGTATTACCCAACTCTCTAATTTTCACCAACCATGTATCGCCTACTCTCATATTGGCAAAGTGTCAAGTGTCAAGACATAATTCTTTTGTTAACAACACAGAAACATAAAAAGCATGAATTTTCATGAGAGCTGAGATTAAAAGTTTTGACCAGAACATGATTTACAAAATACTGTGGAAATAATAAATGGTCAAAGTTGAGTACTCTTCTCTCAAGTCTAATGCAAAATCATTGATTAAACCATTTGCACTTGGCTAATTGCTGTGATTCTCACTTTCCTGGCTCTCCAACTCCTGGTAGTTCATAGAACCTCAGTTTGGAAGTTATATGAACCATACATTTCCTCTTAACACAGCACAGGTGTGGGAATGGAAGAGGACACAGCTTTTTCTGATGGGCGAGCCTAGAGGTGCTGACCCAGCAACTCTCTTTCTTGCCATTTTAGAGATAGGCCCATCTGAATCTCCATCTGCTGAGAAACCCCAGGCCTTGTCAGCTTTCACTGAGAACTCAAAGTAGACATGAATTAGCTTATAGGACTATATTGGGAGGTGTTCAGTGATCATATGCTAACTGCTTGTCAGAAATAGTCGCTCATTATAGAGTTTGATAATAGGGTTTATAAATTCAGGGGCCTCTCTATTGATGGAAACCCAATTGTGATTTTTATATGGCAGGCTCTTTTGAAAGAACTTCACCTTCTTCTCTAGGGATTTGCTATGTCATAGATATTATAAGGAACTCACATACCAGAGGTCCCTCACCTGAGAGAACTCATATTCTTCATTTCCCCTTAAAGTTTTGAAGTGTAATTAGAAATAATGAACAAGATTTACATGAGCATCTTAGATGAATCTTAAAAACATGGTGTTGAATAAAATAGTTTTCAGTGAAATAAATGAACTAAAATGAAATTTTCAACACAATAGAATTTATATTTATTGTGTAAGTCAACTGTCCATCACAATAACAAAATACCTAAGATAATAACTTACCCAGAGAAGAGGTTTGTTTTTACACAGTTTTGGAGTTTCCAGTTTGTGAGCTGTTGCCCCGTTGCTTTGGGCCTGTTGGGAGTAGCGCCTCATGAGGGAGCACATGATAGAGCAAAACTGCTCATCTCATGGCCAGAAAGCCAGAGAGAGTGAGGAGGGGCCCAGGATCCCACAATCCCTTTGGTGGGCACAGCTCCAATGACCTAAAGACCTCCCACTTGGCCTTACCTCCTAAAGTTTCTACCACCTCCCAATAGTGGAAAAATCATTAAACACGCGGGCTTTGGGGGCATAGTCAACATCCAGACTACAGCGTACATTAGGAAACACAAAAATATAACCAATAGCCATCCCCATTTTATAAAAAATGCACACATATCAAATGCTTAAAAATGGCATTGCCTATGAGGAGGAGGTGAGAGGAGAGACTAGAAAGGAAAAGGTTAAATGAAACAGAACAGGCAGTCATGGCCCAACCAGGTCATGCTATGGACTGAGCACAATTCAGTCAGTCACCTCTGTGAACCTCAGGGTCAAAGATACAAGAAGAATAAAAGGAATTTTGTGATTCTTGGTAGAAGTGAAGGGAGGTCCCTGTGCACAGAGAAGAGAAAGGGAACCCATTTCCTCCTTCATTCTATACTCTACCAAGCTTTCTAGTGAGATATAGAGTAAGGGCCATGCCTAATAAATCTTATCAAAGAAAAAAAAAAAAAAAAAACAAGCAGCAGACTGGAATTGGCCTGTAAGCTATAATTTGATGACCTCTGGCCTAGTCTTGGACAATTGACTTGGCCTCCTCTTACAGAGGGTCCACAGCAGAAACTTTAAGATAATTTTGTCATTCAAAAATATGACCTGTGAGGACAAATGCAAAGGCACCAGGCTTATTTAAATTCAGAGAAAAAGAGTCTAAGGTCCATAGGGGCTTCCATGGTAATAGAATCTCAGACACTGAACATTCAATGCTGGGATAAATAACCCATGGGCAGGGTTCACATCATTTTTCATTTGATCAAGTCAAGAGCATGTTTCGTAAGCAAATGCAAAACTCAGGAGTTTTCCAGAATTTGTAGCAAGTGGAGTGAATTTACATTCTGTGACATCCAGTAGAACTGTGTAAAGGGCTCCCTCTCTTGCCTTTCTCAGACACACTGATTAAGCTTTTAGGCGACCCCTTCCAAGAACCCCCATGCAGGATAGGGGTTGCCCCAGGCAATAGCTAAACCCATGCCTGCCATGTATATTAAGGAAAACTAACACAAATGTATAAAGCTCTGAAAATGATCACTTAGAGATGAATAGGCCAATCAAGCTTTGGAGATTCAAGTACAAGGATTATTAGTGTGATTTTTGGATGTTAAAAGGAAAAGGTTAAAAAAAAAAAAATCAAGCGCCAATACTACTTTCACCTCTGCCCTGCCCATTTGCTTCCACTTGCTAATTGCTAGTTATTGTCTCTGGAGGCATCTGTCCCCAGTCTTGTTGTCCAGCAGGGATCTCAGCTTCCCTCTGATTACCGAGTCCCAGCTCTTTCCCAGCAGAGGGACGGCTGCCTCCGGTACAGAAAGGACAGCCTGTACCCTGATGTGGCTGACATCTTAATTCAGTCCTGTAACAATGCACTTTTCCAGGACTGTGCATTGGTTTCAAGTTAGATTTCCCAAGGCACCCTGCCTGCATTCTAGTCAAGTCTATACTCTATTGCTACAGCTCCTATGATTTGCTCTCCTGAGAAGAGGCTGTAAGGTAGTAAAGGACCCTTTATAAGCCTGTATAAGTTAGTATCTGTCATAAAATTCACCCACAGAGATGCCCAGGAGTTCATGGGTTAAGAGAACGGTGAGGAGACTCATTAGCTAAGCACTTGTATCTGTGGGGACCCATTAAGATCTCAGCTTGGGGTCTGTACACCCTGTCAATGACAGGGAGGGAGTTCTCAAGCAGACATAGGGGAAAACATTAATAGTTAATGTCTCCATGGACCTTTTATCCCTATGTCTGGTTGTAAATCCAGAATATTGAAGTATTGAAACTTATTCCTGAACAAAGTACATTCTGTTAATTCCCTAGTCATGGGAAATTGTCCTCAGTAGGGTTAACTCATACCTGATTTGAGAGTTCATTGTGGATGGGAGTGCTAAAATGTTAATCCAACTGCATATTTCCTGGTAAGTGAATGTTACTTTGATAAAAAAAAAATGATGTTAAAAATGTTCATCTTAGTTCACCCATATGAGGACCAGGGTGCACATTAATAACTACAGTGTTTGCATTTTCTGTGTTTTGCTAGGATAAAGGAGAAGACTAACTTAAAATGTGGAGTGTCCTCTGTCTTCCCCGTCTCTGTCATTGTCCCCTCAACTCTGCAGCTCTGTCCTCTGTTTTGCCTCAGTTCCTATATCTGGACTCTCCAGGCTAACCTCATATGGACCCAATTCCTCTTCACAAATCTGCATTGCTCTGGAGGAGGGAAAACAGGTGTTTTTCTGTGCCTTACCATTCACAATGGTAACAGTGAATCAAGAAAGAACACAGATTCTTCCCAGTTTGTGAGAACACCCTGGGTGTTATGTTTAAAGGGGTGATAAACTGACTATTGTTAATATAAATGGCTTAGATTATTGAGTGCTTATGGTATATCAGCCACTGGACTAAGCCTCCATGTGTATTTTATCTTCACAATAATGATACAAGAGATATTAATTGAAATACAAGAGATATTAATTGAAAACCTCTTTCAGGTAGGAAAACTGAGATACTGATAAGTGGCTTGCTCAGGACACATAGTTAACAGGCAGAGTAGAATTTGCAACTAGAAAGCCTGGGCCCTACTTTCAGGCTCTACTACATTAGGGAAAGGCACAGGGGAGAGATCATCCCCATCTGGCCTCTTTATGTGGCTTCTCAACTCCATCACCCCTTGTTGAATTTACTCTGTGCACATTTAAAATGCCCAGTGGATTAATCATCCAGCACTTTCTCACCCTCCTCTCCTTATCATGGGATCAATCCCTGTCTATTCAGGTAATTATTAGCAGAGGAATAATTGTGAACATATATGATTCATGTGTGTAGATGGCAGAAATATTTTCCTATTCTTAATCCTGTCTACAGTGCTATCATGAAGGAACATTCTGATATTTACAACCTAACCTCTTAGACAATATATAGTTTTGTTTGAAATAAATGTCCATGTGACATAACTCCTCAGTTTGCTAGAGACTGGATATGTTTTTTTGTTTGTTTTTTTTTGTTGTTGTTGTTGTTTTAGTACCAGGGATTGAACCCAGAGACTCTTTAACCATTAAGCCACATTTTCAGCTCTTTTTAATTTTTTTTTTTTTTTTTTTTAATTTTGAGTCAGGGTCTCGCTAAGTTGCTTAGGGCCTTGCTAAGTTGCCGAGGCTGGCTGAATTTGCAATCCTCTTGCTGCCTCAACCTCCCGAATCACTGGAATTATAGGTGTGCATCACAGCACCTGGCTGTTTTGCTTTTTAAGATAATTATGCCTGGTCTATTAAAAAGACCTCTTTGGCAATGGGGCAAAGGACTATTTTCCTGGTGCCTTTTAGGAACAATGACATGTATAAGAAATGACCATGCTGAATCAGAATTGCAGAACTACTTTTTGAACAATGTACAACTTACAGTCCTACTTTTCTGCCCCAAAGGGAAGACTGGTTCCATTGGCATTATTCTCCTCGGAGGATAGACAAATTTGCATACACTGACAATACCTGAAACAACAACAGTGAGAGTCAGCTGACTTCTATTTACAGTATTCCATGGAGTTAGGTGTTGTACTAAGTAATTTACACATATTAGATGGTTCCTGAAGATTGGGTACAATATTATACCACTTGGCAGATGAGAAAACTGAGATATCGTATGGCAAATCAGACACTTAGTAAAATAGCAGAGCCAAGATTTTAAAACAGATCCCATTGACTTTTTTAAAAAATATTTTTATTTTTTTGGTATAGATGGACACAACACAGTGCTGTTATTTTTTATGTGGTGCTGAGGATTGAACCCGGGTCCTGCCCGTGCTAAGTGAGTGTTCTACCACTGAGCCACAATCCCAGCCTCAATCCCATTGACTTTTGAGTCCTCTGAATCACCTTGATGCCCAGCCTAGTGATAGTCCCAGCTGCTACAAGGGCCTGGCAGTTCATTTAAATGAGTGAGGTCAGCTGCTGTGAGAGAACAGGAAGTGGTGAGGCTGTAACAAACCTAGGGAAAGAGAAATGAGGCAGGTTTGGGGTCCAGTTGCCCAGATCTGATTTTTGCAGAGCAAAATGTTGACAGCACACACCTGAAGCTCATGCTGAGCCCACAGGCCGCCATCTTCCACCTCCACTGCACTGGCTCCCAACTAAATTTGCTTTCTCTCAAATGTTCACCTTCTGAACGTAAGTGCTCCTGGAACCTGTGCTCTAATTCTCTGATCCAGCTTTAGGAACACATGATGTTGAAGTATAGAGAAGTGGATGAAGCTGCCCATTTCAGAGCCTCATACAACAATTTACTCCCCTTAAGAACCAACTGCCCTTTCAAGATTTCCTATGCCTCCTTATTGAGCCTAATGTCTTCTTTGCCCCAGGCCTCCACAAGCTCTTAACTGCAGTTGCTTTTCTTCTATCTTTCCCCTTACCTAGCATGTTTCTGTTCTCTCTCTGTTGCATAGTTAGCTTCCTGGAAACAGACCCAAAGTCTTATTAATTACATCTTCCCACCTTCCCCCAAGGCTGAGCTCAGTTCTTAATAGGTTCACTTTATTGAGTTGAATATATACAAATTACAGTACAAGTGAAACTTATCTTTGTATTACTATTAAGAGACAAGTTCAGTTGCTTTAATAAAGAGCTAAAAAGACAATTACTAATATGTGTAAATCTAAATCTCAGTTTCCTCACTCATTAAATGGGAATAATTGCCTAACAACAGGAATCACTCAAATGGTATAGACTGTTTAGCACAGAACCTTCTGCACAGCAGGCACCCAGTTGAGGTCGGTCCACAAGTTGCACGTGAGATTTAATAGAGTAGAACCAAGGCATACTCAACACCAGGGGTTCCATTGCAAGAGGTCACATCATAGGGGTCATAGGGAACTCATAAAAGAACTTTCAACTTCAGACAACAGAATATATATTTGTGTTGCTAATTGTAATTACATGTTTCAACTTAGTTAATACTTGTTCCCTCCATAACAGCAATACACACCATTTTAAGTGATGAAGGTGCTTAATTATACTTTGTTATATGGGTTGCATTGTGTTCCTCAACACTTGTAGAAATTCATCTGTTACAGTCCTACCCTCCGGTCCCTCAAATGTGATGATATTTAGAGACAAGGCTTTTAAAGAGGTAGTTAAGGTAATGAGCTTATGGGAGGACCCTAATCCAATCTGACAAGTGCACATAGAACAAGAGGAAATTTGGACATGCATAGAGATGGTAAAGATGAATGTACACGGAGAAAGGGCCATGTAGGGACACAGCAGGAAGATAGGCACCTGCAAGCCAAGGAGAGATGCCTTAGCAGAGATCAAACTTGCCAACATCTTGACCGTGGACTTCTAGACTGAAGAAACTGAGAAATAAATTTCTGCTATTTACAACACCCAGTCTGTGATCTTTTTGCTATGGCTGCCCTAGTCAATGTTGAGGAGAGACAATACATTTTATGTCTTCTAAATTCTCAGCTAGGACTCCTGTAACAAAGGACAGACTAATGAGAGAAAAACATACAAATTTATTAAATATAAGTTTTATGTGACATAGGAGGCTTCATAAGGAAATGAAGACCCCAAGAAGCAGCTAGGATTGAATGTTTATATAGTGACTTGGACAAAGAGTGGTAAATTATGAAAAAGTAACAAGACAAATGGATTTGAGTTAGCGCACTTGATCATGAAGAAGGATTTAATAAGGATTGTTTATACAGATTTCTTTTGCTTTTATCTTCCCATTGTTGATGATAAGAATGTTACTTTCTTCCTAGTACAGGGAGGACATCTTGCATGTGGGGATTTATCTCCAAAGGGAGGGTCAGAGTACCCTTTTTGTACCTGCTGGTTCTTGAAGTGCCCTTAACTCAAAATAATCCTTATGCCAAAATGGCATGTGTGGGGGTGCCCGAGTCTGCCATCCTTCACAAACCAGTATACCTTTCTCCATTGGACCTCAGCCTCTGTTTAGTCATGTGGTTTCAGAAAATTGGAAGTGGACAGCGTGCTTGTGTGGGGAGAAAGAGCATGGGTGCTAAAAGCTGACCTGATATCTGGGGGATTTCCTGAGAACATGGCAGCTCCTGTCAGCATCCTGTCCATTCCCCTGAGACCTGGCCCCTGAGGTTCACACCAGCCAGAATTTAAACTGCCAGCATCCACATCCCTGTGGAAAGAGTCCCAGTGGCTGAAACTGTCATTACTCAGGGCAGACTAAGCGAGCCAGAGAATTGATGCTGAGTAGACTGATGGGAGTCGAGTATAAGCACCTCAGCTTCCTCACCCTCCAATGGAGCAGCACCAACAACTCCACCCTGGCTTCCAGAGTTCTTCAGCAGAAGTAAGCTACTTTCACTCAAGTGGCATCTTCATTGATAATGCACCTTGGCTCCCCTCCTAACCTGTGGTGAAGTCATCCCAAGAGGACATCTTGTATGTGGGGTTCTTAGGAGCAGCTCTCATATTCTAATTCCAGGGTATGGTGTTTGGGAACTAGAACTTACTGGAACCTGCTCTCTGGCTACTTGTGTGTGTGTATGAAGCCACACCATATTTAAAGCTGCTGCTGCCCTTGCTGCTGCTGTTTCTAATCTGTCAAGCTGATACACCACACTGAGCTCCTCCTGGCGTACCTTGTCCCTCCTCCAATGAACTCTTGTGGCCTCTTCCGGAAGGGAGGGGTGCTCACACAGGCCTGTCCTTTGCCTCATGCACATGCCTTTGCCTCAGATCAACTGCTGTGCACCTTTTCTCCATAAACACAAAAGCCAATCCTTTCAATGCTATGGGTTTTTATTAGCTTCTACTCTTGTGTCATGTTTATATTTTGGGCAAGTGTGTTTGCATCAGCATTATATGATTTTAATAGGCTGTCTTGTGTCTGACCCAGATGTTTCCTTATGGGCCTGCTACAAAATCTGCTGTGAAGTTTGGTTTGTTGGAGGGGCTGGTGTTGATTCTGAATTGGAGCCCAGGAGACCGTGACAGACTTGACCTCTTATGAATGGCACAAGCTGTCTTATGTGTACTCAAAGCTCTGGCCAGGAACAGGCTGCTTACAAGTCTGTTCTCCTTTACTTACAGTTTGACAGGGTGCATTTCTGGTAAGTCTACTCAAAGGGCCACTCAGAGCAATGCTCAGGACACTCTTGTGTCGAGGAACTTCCAGCATTCTGGGCTACTTTAGCCCTCTGCAGACTGTTTACCCACAAGCCTGCAGTTGTGGAATGAGGACAGCCTGGGTTAAGCCTCCAGACAAGTCCCTTAGCAAAACCTAACCTGACCACATATTTAACCTCCTCGGTTGGTTTTCCAGTGAGCTTATTCATTTTTGCTTCTTCTGGAAAGGTTTTGTCGTGGAAACTCTCTCTGTTGCATCTTTTGTGAATCCCTTATATTAATACATAAATCCTGAGAAGTATTGCTGGCTTAGGAGATTTATAGGAAACGTTCTGGGTCCACTGGCATGGCTTTTAATCAGGAGTTAGTGCTGCCTGGTCATTAGCAGAGGGCCAAAGGTCAGAACCACCATTGTAAAGGGCTGTGTCTGACCCCTCCATACATTCCAGCCAATTTACTTGCCTTCTGCTCTTTACCAGTAAAAAGGAAAATAAAAATGGGTGGTACTCTAGTATTTCCCTCTAATAATAGAAAAGGGTTCCCTGTGAATTGACTAAAGTATATGGAGGGAAGATTTCAATTCAGCCCTGGGCAAATCTACTAACCTGTGTAAATCCACCCATTACATTTGAATGGACTTCCTTTGAAATAGGTCATTCTGTAAAATAATGAGGGTCTTAATCCTTTCGGTAGTTTAAACATGTTTAGTAAGATAATTTCTCCTAGCAACCTGTTGGGGTATTAGTTCAGACCTGATGCGAAAGGAATTAGGAATAAACCGTGAGGCACAAAATCCCATTTGGTTTCCAGAATTTGTTTTCCGAAACTTAAAGAGGTTTATTTTTATGTTGTTTCAAGAATGGAAAATGAGTTTGGTAGACATTATCTTGTGATTCCTGACCAACAAAGCTGCATTTGGCAGCTCTGTGGGAGCAGGTGTCCTCTTGGCCTGAATCCTTTAATCTCCTATATCCATATCATCATCTTGTGGGGTTTTGGTTCAATATATCTAAACTTTTCTATTCGGGCGTTGACCATTTCATAACCCAAGTTTTTCTGTAGCTTACGATGTTCCCCAGCATTTTTGGGATGTCCTCACTGATACAACTCTCAATATTCCAGGGAGCTTTGCCTCCTGTCAAGGGGCTAACAGTCCTAACACATGCTTCCACCACGTCCCTACCTAACCCAGAAACATGCCTGCTCTCTGTGGCTCACCTGGCACCTTCCAACGTCCTCTGCCTGATTTTCAAGACCCTCCATAATTCAGCCTGTCCCAGACACCCCAGCATACTTTCATTTCTGACTACCCAATGTGTTTTGTTTTTCCCACATACCATTGACAGGCCCGATCATTTCCAGTACCAATGGGCATTGTTTTTCTGGTTGTATCGTGCCAAACACCAAAAAACAAAACAAAACAAAACAAAAAAAAAACCCACTATTCACTTAGATTATCACCTAAATGACAGCCCCTGTCCTTGAGCAACAGACAGCCTGGTTGTTGCTAGTCCCATGATTTTATTCCTTCCCATTCCCTGTCTAAATCCTTCTCATCTTTCAAAATGTAGCTAAGCTACAATGTCTTCTTCTACTATACCAATTCCCATCTGTCTCCTCCACTGATGTTAAGGAAGTTCTATAAACTCCTATTCTAAAACAGTTTTTAATAAGAACCCTGCTGCTGCAGAAGGCACATCCCCTGACTTAGTCATCTTTCCATTTTGCATCAGAATGCAGTGGAGCTTAGTGACTATTACAGAGTTTTCTCCTTTTTTGACTCTCTCAATATTAAGCTCCTTTAGAGTATTGATTTTGCCACTGACGTCTGTAGCTAGGACAGTGCTGAACAAGGATGGGATTGGGATTCCCTAAGTATTAATTGTTTGCTTATTGGGCATGAACTATGATTAAACCCCCGAAAATGTTCAATGTTGCTATCTTTTTAAAGGCAAAATTAGCATTATGTCTAGTTTGATCCCAGAGATATTTAATGTGAACCAAAGGGAAAATCTCCAACCCGGGAAGACCCATTCCAGGAAGCTGTCAAAATTGACCAGAGAGAAGAAAGAATCAGTCGTTTTTTAAAACCAAGAATAATAAAGTAGATTTCAAGCAAGGCAGCTTCAATTATTTACAGCACTGAGTAGCTATTCAAGGTTATTACTATGCAAGCTGCGAGGTGGAAAAGCCAGCAAAGCAACATCTCTGCCCTCTTGTTAGGGACTGAAATTTTCTGAGGATTACCTGTTGTCATGGCAGACAATTAGTCTCATACATACCGAACAGTAACAATGAGGAGTCATACATTCTCTAGTAAATGCTCCAGAAAACGCAGCCCCCAAATTGTGCCATTCTGTCTGTCATTTTCTTCTCTGGGAGGACCTGAGTTGCCTCAAGTAGACAAATGCAACAATGAAATAAAATAAAGTTGCTTTTGGGAATGCCTTGTCATTTTCTGCTCTCCGGTTTTACTTCTCACGTGTGATCCCTACTGATTGTCACTTCTTCAGAGTATTTTTAGAATTTGAGTACAAACAGATGTGCTGGGTGTTGGATTTCCATTTGTTTTGCTAGGTCCTGGACCACAGGCTTCCAACCCTTCCCCATATCGCTTTGCCAACAGGGACTGGCCCACCTCACAAAAGCCATGTAGAGCATCAGCTTTGTTCGTTTTCAAGCTTGATCTCTCAGTGGTGATGCTGCTGGTGGTGGGGAATGTCCATTTGAAATAGTTGAATATCCACCAAATGAGGAGCAATCCTTCAAATTATAGTTGAATTCATAATAAGTGACTGAGTGTAGATGGATATCCGTTTGTTTTTTGGTTTGCTACACATGCCACATTTAGGAAGTTAGGCTCTGACCCAAATGCTGTAGATCCTAGATTTCCTTATTAAATTGCCTGCTTTGAAAATCTGATGAGGCCTCCATCTCTTCCATCAGAGAAGTTCATGGGCATTTTAAAATATAATTTCAGGAGGTTCTCAGCTCTACTGAAGCCCACAAACCCCAGATTGAAATAAAAATGAAAATAATCTCTCAGACTCTTATACTCCTGTTAGTACCTTTCTAAGTGTGTTTTAGATAATAACTCATTTATTCCCAAATAATCCTAGGAGTCAGCTCTTGTTATTATCTCTTTTTTGCAAACGAAGGAACTGAGGCCAAAGATGTGGCCTAGTAGCAGGGCACAGTGGCACATGCCTGTAATCCCAGTGGCTCCTGAGGCTGACACAGGAGTATCTCAAATTCAAAGCCAGCCTCAGCAAAAGCAACTCACTGAGACCCTGTCTCTAAATAAAATACAAATTAGGGCTTTGGAGGAGCTGGGGGTGGTGACTCAGGCATAGAGCACTTGCCTAGCATGTGTGAGGCCCTGGGTTTGATTCTCAGCAATAAATAAATAAATAAATAAATAAAATACATGTCTATCAGCAGCTAAAAAAATTTTATAAAAAAAAATAGAGCTGGGGATGTGGCTCAGTGGCCAGGGGCCCCTGAGTTTAATCTCCGGTACCCGACTCCCAACAAAGATGTGCCCATGAGCCTCCACACAGCTGGTTAAAGGCACAGAGAGAACTGAACCTAGCTATTCTGGCCCCCAGAGACCCTCATACAATAAAGTTCTGCTCATTTAGGATTAGACATCATCAGAAAGATGATAAGAAAGAAGGGAGGATAGATAACACACAACAATGCTTCCAAACCTTTCCTGTGATTTCATGGGCTCCTAAATTTATTTCTGGTCCTTTTCTAATGTCTACATTGTAAATAGAGACCTGAAAGTTATCTTGGCCATATATCTTGGAAAGAACTATTAAAATGTTACAAACAATAAGGCTTGTTGATCTTTTGAGTCTCCTGTTTAAATAAGCACAAAAATTCTATTGTTACCATTACAAAAGGTATCTAAAAGAATGTTTCGATTTACGTATTAGAAAAGTTAAACACTTTCAGTTTTGATCTGGATCATAAAGTTATAGTTCTATGTAATAGCTTACCATGTGGAGAACCATACTATAAATAATGGGGAATTTACACATAAGCCCCAGTTCACAGCCAAACAGGAATCCAGGATAGCAGACATGCAGACCCAGTGAGTTATGGCTAATCCTGCACCCCTTCCTCCAATGGATTGGAGAACTGAGTCAGAGTGTCTCAGTGTTGACAATGAAGGTTTTAACATTTCACCAGGAATAAGCAGAAACTTTTATTACTAATAGCTATTTCTACTTCTAAATAGACGGACATCATAACAGAGACCCCATATATGGAAGATTTAGTTAATAATCTTTTTTTTTTTTTTTTTTTTTTTTTTTTTTGGTATCTGGAACTATTACACCCAGGGGTGCTTAACCACTGAGCCACAGTCCCAGCCATTTCTTATTTTTTATTTTAAGACAGGGTCCATTTAAGTTAGTTAGCAGCTCTTTTAATAGAAGTTAGGAACGATGACCTCCTTCAAGCCCTCCTTCTCCAGGGACTATGTCATCCACATGAGTGTCACATTTAAAATTTTACCCTAAAGTTCTTCATTGCTGCTCTTATCAATATTACCTCTTTTTAGAAGGTTTATTTAGAAATAAAGCATTGATAGAAGGCTTAGTGTATCTCTTCATCAGGCTTCATGTAAAATTTTAGAAAAGGAAAATAAATCTGGGGGATTGACCAAAATAACATATTCACAAAATTTACATAATTGTAAAAAATATATGCAAATTTCATATGACTATCCAAAAAATGTGTGTGTGTGTGTGTGTGTGTGTGTGTGTCATTTAAATATCAGTTATGGAATTTTGGGCCTACACAATTTCTGCACACAGAAAAGATGATAACTAATAATAGCTGACACGTATATTCTTATTGTTTACAAGGTGCTTTCATAAGCTTTGTTTACTTTAGCTTTTATAACCACCCTGCATGTTGGGTTTTATTATCCTTATTTTATAGATGAGGAAAGAGGCTCTGTTTTATAGAGAGGTGAAGTGCCAGGCTGAGGTCAAAGAGACAATAAATCATCCCCGTGAGACTTGACCTGGGTTTTTTCTGACTCCACGCTCAATGTGTATTCTACTACCCACAACTGTGTGTCCAGTGTGACAGACCTGGAAGTCATATTTTGATGGCTGGCAGTAAAGAGGTGCTTCAGGAATAACCTGTCTAAACGTTTTGGAGTTTGCTAGAGAGGGAAATACATGAGGGAAGAAAAGTTGGTGGAAATTGTATCTAGGCCACAGTTTGCTTCGCAGATTAGGTGGCCTCCCTGGGGCTCTCTGAGGATTAAGTAACAACAGCTCCAGCTTCTTGGAGATAGCATGGTGCCAACAATGGCACCCACTGCCACTTTCTGGGGCACCTTTCTGGGTTAGATTCTTCAAGTGTATTTTGTCCAATCCCCTCCCACCTGGTAGCATAAGTATTATATAGAACAGAGCATAGAGGCAGAGAGACAAAGTAACTTAAGGGCATATGACTAGAAGTCAAAGAAACCTGGAGTTGAACCTGGCTCATCTGATGACAAAGTGTGGTTCTTCCACTTTACCACCCCAGGTCTCCAGAGTGGCCACCTGTGTAGAAATCAGTAGTTTTTTGTTGGAATTATTTTATACTTTTGTTAATTTTTTTGATGCTTGCCTTAACAGAGCAGCTGAGTTCTCATATCTACTCCTGCATTTGGTGTGTTGCAACTTTTCTTGTCTACAGCCATCAAGAAAATAGTTTAGAGCTGGGATGTAGCTCAGTCAGTAGTAAAGTGCTTACCTGGTTTTGATCCCCAGTACTGTTAAAAAAAAAAAAAGAGTAGTATTTTGAAAAGGTCCTTACAAAAACCCTAAGAGGGCTTTGAGCAAGTTTCCCGTCCCCAGACCACACTGAGGAGCCCTGCTCAGTAGTCACTTCAGTATACATGAGGGCCAGTGAAATAACTGTACTTTTGTTTAGAAAGGTCATTATAGGTTCTCAAATTCAATCATCCACCTGATGATTCAAAAATCCCACCAAGTTCAGTCTAAGCTCCCCATTTAGCAAGAATAGCAACCATTCTGTTTGGAAAATTCTTTGAAGGCATCAAAAAGGCTTTATTATATTGAGAAGAATTATTTTTTTCTCTTAGTGTCTTCTTTGGTAAATCTAATTCCTCCTTATTGTATTCAAAATGGTTGAAAAAAACTCCCTTGATATCCCTTGGATGCTGTTATTTTCTCCAAGCTGAAGACCTTCTTCATGTTTAATAACTTTGGAGACCTGCTGCTCCCAATGTTCTCTGGCCCAGATTTATATCTTCTCACTAGGATCTGCAAAAGCCAGTTTGAGCTCATACAATATTGCTAATATGCCCAAAGATAAGTTTGCTCATGGCCCATTCTGTACTTATCTTGGGTCAATGTTACAAATGTATAATATTCATGGATAGCAAGATGCACACAGTATGCACCCTTATTTGCACCTGCAGTGGGTATGTTCCAAGATTCCCAGTGAATGCCTAAAACTGGATAGTACCAAGCCCTATGTATACTATTTTTTTCCCTATACATACAAACCTATGATAAAGTTTAATTTATAAAGTAGGTACAGTAAGAGATTAACAAGAGTAGCCAATACCATATTAAGTAAAATAACAGTGGAACACAAGCTCTAATATTGCAATAGTCCATCTGATAACCAAGAGGGCTACTAGGTGACTAATGGGTAGGTAGCATATACAGAATAAGAATGCTGGATGAAGGGCTGATTCACAATCCAGGTGAAATGAAACAAGATGCACAAGAATTCATCATGATACTCAGAAAGTTTCATGACTTAAATTTATTGTTTCTGGAATTTCCCATTTAATATTTTCAGACCATGGTTAATCATGGATAACTGAAACCAAGGAAAGTGAAACTGCAAATAGGGAAGGACTACTGTATCCCCAAAGGTCTTTAATTTCAGGATTAATTTAGAAAATGTCCTGGTTCCTCTCCCAGTTTCTTCTCTCAGCCTAGTCTAGACTCCACTTTCTCCTAGGCATCATTTCATCTGCCCCTTCCCTTTTCTTCCTATCTGTGCTGTGCTTTATATAAGTTTAGGAACACTGTTATAAACAGCACTTCATTTAACTAGCATAGAAAGTGTGCACAGAATACCCTAATATAAATAGCCTAAGAAAAGCACAAGAGATGCTTCTATTCACTGGATCACCATTTTAATTCTTCATGCCTGGGATCCTGTAACCTGCTTTGCTGGCTGCCCAGCATCTTGCATCTCCATATTCTAAAGCACTTTACATACTGATGCTAAAATCATCTTCTTTCCCTGCTGATCTGAACATGCCACCATCTGGAGTCCATTTATAGCCTCCCAACACCCTTGGGATAATGTATTTTCTTACAACCTTAGAGACTCTGCATCTGCCAAGACCTCTGTATTTCTGCCCTTTACTGGCACTGTTTAGGTAGTCATGGCTTTGTTCATTCATTTGTTCATTCATCCATCCATCATTCATTCACTCATGCATTGATTTACTTAGCATCTACCATGTACTAGGCACTTTATTCAATGCCAGAGAGGAATACAATGATGAATCATTTATATCTTCAAGAGGTCTACAACTTCAAATAGGTTAGATAAGAAGCATATGTGACTTAATTCAAATACAGCACAGACTGTGACAAGAGAAGTGGTAAAGGTAGAACTATAGTTGTAGATAAATACCAAGGTTTACCAGGGTAAGGATTAATGCCAGATGGGAAAGGCTGAGAAGCCTTCCAGGAGGAGGTATTGTTTGATCTGAGAATGAGTAATTTCCCCTAAGCAGAGAAGGGGGAAGGGACAGGATGGACTTGGCCTTCTTGCTATCTGTTGGTTAAATTAGTTTCTTTGTTGCCCTTGTCTTCTGTCTTCCTGGGCATTTGACCAAACAGAATTTTATTTTATTTTTCCAAGAATATCCAAATACCCAAAGGTCCAGTGACTCTAAATACCTCACTTAAAAAGGAAGTTTCCAGAATGATAGTAGAGTAGTAAATAGCAAATGAAAAGGCATGTTGAGATTTTGTTCCAAGATTATAATGAATAGAAGATGAACTTATAAGGAACGGCATCCATTCTGGCACCCATTCTTATCAGCCTCTATTGCTGGCTAGAGTCAACAATGCAAATCATACAGGAGAGTTTACCATCCCCAAGGGGAATATCTGCATGATGCATAGTGCATGGTGTACTAAAAAAATAATAGCACAGTATCCCACAGGTTTGTCATGACTAGTCTGATGGCAGATAGTTCTATTTATGATTCTTGAAAACTAAAAGTGAGTAAGGCTTAACATTTTTAGGTTTAAAACATGTTTCATATTTTGCTACATTTCTCTCAAGTGTGTATGCATTCTATAAGAAAACATAAAAATAGCATTAGCATCAAGCATGGTACACTTGGTAGAGGCAGTAAGGGAAGCCTTGGGTTTCTTACACAAAGATCTGCTTTTGGATCACCTACCTACTCAACCTTAGCCCTCCTGAAGGTCATGTTCATTTAATCCATTTGAGTCATCACATACCGGAGGGTTGGCAGAGTTGAACAGAAAAACAAAATTTATACATGTGTTTATTTTTGAGAGGTGGTAGAGCAACACAAAACATCTTCAATTAGGACAGAATTCAAAATGGGATATGATGGGAAGATGGACTCCAAAGAGGATTCATCAAAGTCCTAATAGCTGTAGTGTTGGCAATGTCATTAGTCTGACATGCATTCTCTACACTTATCAGAAACAAGCAGGTAGGTAGGCAGTGGAGGAGCTCAAGGGAAACAAAGTCATTCATGACTTCCTTGGTTTTCTTGGTAACCATATGGGGCCACATAATTAAAAGGTAAAAAGCCACAAAAAGCATTACCTGAATTCCATATGACTGGGAAGGAAAGTTGTATTGGCATGTCCTCCAAGGGCTGAACTTTAGCTAGGGGCAGACCGCCTCTGCTCCTCCTCAATCTCCTAGCCTGGGGCTGCTCTTCACCATCAGGTTTTTGAATTCTGGCACAACTCTCTCTAGTCCTTTCTCAAGATCCAATTCCCCTCTCCTCTCCTTGGCTAGGTTTTCACTTGGGTGCCTATCTTGTTTAGTCAGTGAAATTGCTACTTAAAATTAAAGCCCACAGAACCAGCTTTGCCCTACTTTCCTGGGTTAGCTAAATCTAGAAACATTTAAAAATTTGTTTTTGAATAAGTAATAACATTAACATGTTTAAAAACATATAGTTATTTGTTAACAATCTCTTGTCTTTTCCCTCATGTAGCCAATGCCAACCACTTGCAAGAAATTTCTAGAGTTTCTTTATGCACACACAGAAGTGAATATAAATTTCCTTCCTTTTTATTCAAAGGCGGGGAGTATGTTCTTCACACTTTTTTGGAACCATGGCTTCTGAGCATCTTTTACTGGATACCACTCTAAACTTAAGACTTAAATAATTTATTATTCTTGCACACAGTGTTGTGGGCTGATGGCGCTCTGCTGGGTAGTTCTTGCTCATGCCTCAAGCATAGTTACAGTCAGATGCCAACAGGTATAGACATTCTTTGAAGGCTTGGCTGGCCAGAATGGAGGCCGTTGTTTAATGGGAGATCAATTGCCTGCGCAACTTCACATGGACTCTCCACATGGCTCCAGTTTCTCACAATAAGGAGGCTGGGTTCTGAGTGGGCACGCCCCAAGAACAAGTGTTCCAATGTAGCAGGAAGAGGAAGCTGCCAGGCCAATTAAGGACTATTTACAGAACTGATAAAGTCATCTCTGTGTGTTCAATTGGCCAAAGCATTCACAAGGCCTGCTCAGATGAAAGGGGATGGAGCTACCAACCCCATATCCTTATGGGGCAGTTTTGAGATCACATTACCGATGAGCTTGTGGGGATAGAAGATGCTATAATGATTGTCTTTGGAACCTAGCGTCTGCAACACCATCTGAAGTAATTTTCTATTCTTCCTAATCTTCTCTTGTACTGTCTAATAGCAAAACTTTCATTTCTGCTTTCACTGCTATGACTAACCCAGGTTCTCAATGCTTCTTAGTCATTATCAGAGCTATCTTCCTGCTCTCCACTTTTTCCTCAATGCCAATAGTCAATAAAATGGGTGTTTTCTCTCCATAGATATTTCCATAAGTTCAGCTCTGATAAGTTCATTCTCCTAAATAAAACTCAGCTGTGTTAACTTAGCATTTAGGAAAAGTTGCAAACTGCTGGCCAGCAGTCTTGTTTAACCCCCGTGGTGTTGGGAAAATATAGGATTTGCATTTTTTTTAAGCTTCTAATATTGAAAAACCAGGAGATTTTATATAAAAATCCAGGTTAAGCTCTACTTGAAAAACTAAGTTCTGATATATGGAAGCATTCAATTATTCAACTAATATGTTCTAGATACTAAACAAAAGAGGGGAAAAAAATCCCCTTATGGAATTTAATTCTAGTTGTAGGAATTTCAACAATAGACAAAATAAATAAGCAAATTAAATAGAATGTTGGATGGTGATAAATTTTGTGGAAGACTGAGGAAGGAATAAGTAAAGAAGTGGATGGGAAGGGCTGTAACTTAAAATCACATGATTAGGGAAAGCCTCACTGAGATGGTGGCATTTGAATATAAAAAATGAAATGAGGGGAAGAAATATGGATTTCTAGAATGGTGCTATACCATATTGGATAGCCACTAGCCATATGCTCCTCTAAATTTATATAATTAAAGTTAAATAAAGTTAAGAATTCAGCTCTTCAATCACACTGGCCACATTTCAAGTGCTCAGTGCCACACGTGGTAAATGGCTGCAAAAGAGAGAACATTTCAATCAGTGTAAAAATGCTGTTGGGCAGCACTGTAGAGAAGTGGCATTCCCAGCGGAGGCTTCCGCATGTGTAGAGGTGCTAGGGTGGTTCACTGCTTGATTTGAAATTGTGACATGGTTCTTCTGTTTACCATTTCTTCCCTTTGTTCTTGTCTACCTATTTTCATACTGAGAATACATAGCCTTTGTCATTTATCACCTTTACCCAAATCAAATTTTCAAAAGGCCTTATTGATGTCAAGTTTTAGACACTTGGTCAATGTCACAGAATCTATGGCATCTATGGCCTCGCATTGGGAGTTACATGAAGACCAAGAACCTGTACCAGGTGACAGAACACACATGTTCTGTTTGGAGCAGAGTGGGTTCATGGGATAATTCAAATTGTATTCTTAGGGGTGATATGGTACAAACATTGTTGCCTTGGAGTGAATGTTTACCAGAAGTGTCCTGGAGGAACTCTGGTAGACAAGGTGTATCAGGGGAATATTTGAAGCAGGGAAGGTGGCATTCTGGGGCTCAAGGCAATGACTACCTACTGGAACTGTAGTGTTTTAACACTATAAGAACAGATACAGTCTGGCACCAAGTAGGATTTCAGCCTTGGGTAAATATAAGTGACAGGTATTAGGAAACCATAACAGACAATGGAATGTATTATAGAATTCTTTCTAGTAAATGCTCAAGCCTAATGTGACAGGATTTAAGGCCTTCTACAATGTGTCATTGGCATCCATTCCTAGTTCTTCATTATATTTCCTCCTCTCCCACCAGCATGACATATTCTTAATGCCCAGTAGATTCTGTGTGATACCACCTTGGCATTTTGGTTACACTTCCCCTCTTTACTTGAAGGGCCCTTACCCTCCTTTCTGCCTACTTGAATCTTTCCCACTCAGCCTTAAGGTACAATTCAAACTTCCCTCCTTTCATTGATTTAACTTAGAAGCTGTTCTCCTGCCTTATGCTATTAGCAAGAGTATAGGGGCTAAATCTTGTTTTGCTATCTACACCCTTTTCCTTACCTGGTCACACATATAATTCTTACTTGCCATTAAAAAAAAAAAAAAGTGAACAAGTTTATTCAACTCTTGCAAGGTACAGGAAAAAACGGGGACCCCAGTGTCCTACTGATTAGAGGGAAAACCACTGGTTGGCTTTATTGAAGAGATGGAGCTGGGATGTAAAGGGTCACAGCCCCTGCGTTAAGGTCCTGGTGGAATAGTCTCTTTTTGGGTGCTCCAGGATTCCTACTCCTGGAATGGCATAAACAATGATTCACACCACGCTTGGCTTTCGCAGTTTACCAAGCACATTCATCACAGGCAGCAGGCTTTCAGGGAAGATCAAGTTCCAACATGTTAACAGAGATTCACGTTCGGGTCACCAGACTCGCACCTACTTTGCTGTACACCTATCATAACCAACAGAAGTTTTCTCCCCTCATCTTTTAATGATGAGTATGCCCAGAGGGGTCGGCGTGGGGCAATTCTATGTCACGGTGTTTGTCTTGTAGAAGAATACAGAGCCTATTTTGAAGTTCTTTGGTGAAAACAGTCGCTAGAAATAAGGATTATGATGTGGGGCTAGGCTGTGCGTCAAGTGCGGGAGGGAGCACGACTTCTCAGAGCACTTGGTCGAAGTCCAGGTCAAGCCTGGCTGTTGAGAAACGGGAAGTGCACCGGAATTTTTCAGCCCGAAGGGAATGGGGAGCTGAAGAAGACGGCAGAGGAGTGGGCTTAAAGGAGGATTCTGGGAATGCGGCACCTGTGTAGGAGGGTGCTTTCCCCCGGGCGCCTCTTCCGTTTGAGTCCGGGTGGGAGTGTCTGAGGGGCTAGGGCTTCAGACGTAGGTGAGCAGCGGGAGAGGGCGGGGCGGGGCGGGGCGGGGCGCACCTGGGCCGGAGGGGGAGGTGCACAGGGCTGAGCCTCGCGGGGGCCGCGGCGCGCGCCAATGGGCAGCGGCTGGCAGCGCGCCCCGCGCCGGAGCCGCAGTCGCGCCCTCTCGCTGCTTGGCGAAGGCGCGCGGAGGCGAGCTCCGTGGAGAGAAGCTGCCGGGGCCGCGGCCGCGGTCTGGGCATGAGGATGGCGGTGGGCTCAGTCAAGATGCAGCCGCCGTGCGAGAGCCCGGCCCTGGCCGCGGCGGTGGCGGCGGCGGACAGCGCTCTGCGCCGCAGTCCCAGCGCCCGCGAGCCGGAGCGCGAGCAGCCGGCGGCGTCGCTGCGGCCGCGGCTGAAGGACCTGCCTGCACTGCTGCGGAGCGGGCTTACGCTGCGGAGAAAGCGGAGCGCCGCCGGGGGCCGGGTGAGTGGTCCCGGCCAGAGATGGGGCGCCCGCGGAGCGCACGTGGAGCCCGCGCCCACCCTCCGGGAGATGATAGGGGGCGTCTGGAAGTTAGGGAGGCGGCGGAAGGGGCTCCCTTCTGCCGGACTGCGCTGAAGAGGAGTCCGGGACGGTGGGTTTGGGGTTCCTCTCGGTGAGAGACAGCTTCCCCACCCCCAGATGCACTTGACTTAACCAAAGGGCACCTGAATTTAGGTTGCTTAACACGGGCATCCCTGAAAGGACTGTTCGCCTCTTCTCAAAGAGGAAGCTGCAGGTGTCCGGTGTCTAGCAGTCAGCCAGCCCTATCCGACAGTAAGCCTCAGGCCCTTCGATGTGTTTGGACGTCCCATTGCAAGCTTTGGGCATAAGGACGGGCTCTGGCCTCACATCCCCCCCCCTCCTACCCCCACCCCACGGCAGAGAGAGAGAGAGAGAGAGAGAGAGAGATAGATAGATAGATAGATATCCAGGAGTTGAAAGTTCCTGGGTGATCTTCTAGTTCCTGGTTTCCAGCCTCTCCAGCACTTAGTACTCCGGACATCCCCTTGAAGAGGAGGGTGCACGCCCCCAGGAATCTTAAATATTGACTTCCTGATGGTGTGTTCAAATATGATTACCTATCAAGGAGTGCCCCTCATTGAGTACTAAGTGCATCTAATGACCTGAGCAGGTCAGACATGTTTGGTACAGGAGAAGTGAGAAAGCGCTACTGATTATCCTTCAGGTTCTTTAAGCCTCTCAGGAGGCCCCAGCAGGGTTTCTGGACACTGGACAGACTTACTCAGACTTCTTCTCTCACCAGGGGAGCACCTTGGGTGGGTCCTACTCAGTTTGTAGGAATTCCTCATTACTAAGTAGTCTTCACTGAGAAGTTGCAACAGTGTACATGATTTAGGACTGTAACTTAAAACATGAAGTCTTGGTTGTCCACTTTAAAAGATTTTAGCTCTTGCATCTTGGGTTTGTGAAACTTGAGGGTTGGGGGTATTTGTGTTGGTGTGGATTTCTTTGGGCCGGGAAGAGTCAGAAGTGGTGAAGGTCTTCCAACCTCTGGAGGCCGAAGTTCCTCCTTTCCTAGGTGTCTTTTCAGAAGGATGATGTTCTGAGGATTATCTGTGTGTAATGGGACATTCTTAAAGTCGGTGACCAGGAGAGTTTTTGGAACTGTCCATCAATGACCTTAACATTTGGCATACAGGATTGCCTGCAAAGAAAGCAAGGAAATGTGTTCCCAAGACATGGAAGCTAAATAAACACAAGAACCAGAGTTATAGACTTTGCAAGAATCTAGGGAAAAGTAGGTCAAATTGTGTTCCTATTATCCTTGACAGTTACTTTTTCATGGCACAGAATTCTGAAGACATGAGGGCAGCCAGGCAATCTGCAACAAGAATTGCTGAGAGTTTCTGTATAAATAGATCTGTAGCATGCATCTACATAGAGACTTCCGTTTCTCACTGCCTGGGATGATATGTGTCTTGCCAATATACATATCTACTCTTATTTTCTTAATTACTTTGAATAATATATACTTTATTAACCCTTCTTTAATTTTAGTACTATGTTAGTTCTTTTGGGGGGCTTAAGTGAATGGCCATATTTTTTTCTTAATTGGGGGAAGATTGTCAAATTTTCTATTATTGGAAACCCATAATTTTCAACAATTTTTCACTCTTTTTGCTTTGAACTATGGTTGTGATGTTGGAACCTTTGCCATCAAAGGGGTAGGAAAGAGTTTGAAAGAAATAGGAAAACAAGTGAAATGTGTACCTGTGTTAGGCAACTTGGGTTGCCATAACAAAATACTGTGGGCTGGGTGGCCTAACCAAACAGAAATTTATTTTCTAACAGTTCTGGAGGCTGGAAGTTGAAGACCAGTGTGCAGACTGATTCAGTTTCTGGCAAGGGATCTCTTCCTGGCTTGCAGATGGCCACTTTCTTGCTATATGCTTCTGTGTCCTTTCTTTGATTACTCAAAGGGAGAGACAGCTCTCTTTTTCTCCTCTTACAAGGCCACTAACCCTGTCATAAGGGCCTCACCCTCACAACTTAATTTAATCTTAGATACTTCCAAAGTTCCCATCTCCAAATACCAACAAATTGGGGATTTGGGCTTCAACATAAGATTTTTTTGGGAGACACAAATGGAGATACAAACTTTCAGAAGGGGTTTGAAAGAAAGAGAAAAACAGATAAGATATGTTCTAGACTGCTTGGCTGGAGATTTGTTTCCAGTGCTGCTGAGTGAATTCAAGGGCCAGTTAACAGAACATTTTTACAACTGGTAAAGGAGAAACTCTGTGAATTACATAAGTAAAGTTTTTAACTCTTGTATTGACCAAGATCTGAATTTGAAATATGTTTGACTTTTGTCCATGCTGCCTTGGGCTTCCACAAATTTGGACAATCTGACATTAACTCAGTTCTTGTAGGTTGTGTTGCTCCACCCCGGTGCATTGTAGGCTGTCTCTTAACTGGGACAAAGTGAGCTGTCATTTGGTTGATATAGCATAGTTGCTTGGTTCCTTGGGTCAGTCACTTCCAATATTATTGAATTCATGGTCCTATTGGTTAAGACACTGCATCTCTTTAGGATAAGGGGGCCAAAGTTTTGCTTTGTGGAGGTCCCTATTGAGGTCACCCCTTAAGCCTCAGTGGCAAGTAAGCTTGAATTCCCACTAAAACCTTTAATTTGTTTTGTTTTGTTTTGTTTCTTTTTTGAGTAATTGGAATTGAACCCAGGGCTTCACACATGCTTGGCAAATGCTCTGTCACAGAGCTACATCTCCAGTTAATCATTTAAAAAATTTATATAATGGAATATATAAGAGAAGGGCATAATAAATCCTCAAGTTTCAATAGTTATTAGCATTTACCAGTCATGTTTCATTTATTTCTCCCTTCCGTACAATTTTTTTTTTTGTGGGAGCTGGTATATTTGAAAGCAAAATCATAATCATAGTGTCATCTCACTTACAAATCTTTCAGTTTACATCTTAAGTAAGGATATTTTAAAAGTGAAACAACAACAAAAAAACTTCTGTTCCTTTTCATACCTAAGAATTTTAACAATTCCTTAGTATAATCCCCATATTCAAATTTTCTCAAATACTTTTTTCCTACTATGTAATTGTTGGCATCAGGAACTCAATGAGGTCCTCATGTTGCATTTGCTTGTTAGGCTTTTAAGCTCTATTATTATAGCCCCCATCCTTCTTTTTTCAGGCCATTGATTTGCAGGAGTGAGTGGTTGGTTTGTCCAGTGTGATGTCCCACTCCCTCAGGTGATGATTTACTTGTGGTGTCATTTAACTTGTTCTTCTGTTCTTCACATTTCCTATAATGTGGTTGTTAGATACGAAAACTTGATCAGACTCAGTCTCAAAGACAAGTAAGTATCCTTCATGGGTGTTGCTGTGTAAAATCTGTTGCATCACATTGTGAGACACATAATGTCTGGATGACTCTCTTTTTGAGAAATTAAGATTGATTAGTGGGCCAGGGAAGGCAGTGCTCATGACTCAGGAGGCTGAGGCAGGGGAATTGCAGGTTTAAGGCCAACCTGAGCAACTTAGTGAGACCTTGTCTAGATAGATAGATAGGTAGATAGAAAGGAAGGACTTGGGGATGTAGCTCAGTGGCAGAGTGCCCCTAGGTTCAATCTCCAGTACTGGGGGCAAAGATTAAAAAAAAAGATTGATCAGTGGGTCCAATTAGTGTTTCCTTATATTTCCACCCTTTACCTAAGATTTTAGCCTCAACAGATGGTTATGGAACATCCATATCATTATGGGGCACAAAATGGTGAGATTCTAAATCCATTCTACCTCGGCATTTATTATTGGAATTTTGTATATAAAGAACTTTTCCTCATAAAGTATTTGGATCTCTTGAAATTCAGATTATTCAGGAAAGACAGGGGAAAGATTCTTTTTCCCTTTATGAATTTGCAGAGTAATGATTTGTGGCCCTAACAACTTCCAGTGATAACTAGTTAGCTTTTCTAAGTATCTTTAAGAATTTGTGGATCTTAATATATTGGTTGCAGTCCATTGTGGTAAATGTTCTTTTTGGCACTCTGTGGGTACTTTTACATGAAGCCTCAGTAGGCTTCGAGAACTATCTGGCAGGAGATATTCTAGGCTTATCTTGTATATTTCCTGCTCCAGACCCGAAGTCAGCCATTTTTCCAAGGAGCATGAGTAGTTTTTTTAACTGAAAAGGGTTCATTGTTCCTAATTTCTGTCTCTCTTGGTCTTAAGCCTTTACCTTAATTCATTCATTTTTCTTTTAATCCTTCTATTCAGGCAATTCCAAGACTGGTGTCCCCCTCCTTCCCCCAATAAAATAGCTGTTAACAACCATCCTCTCTTTCTATATATACTGCCAAAATACTGGCCTGACTTATTTTGGTCTTTGCTGCTGTGATGTTTTCGGCAGACTCTGCCACTGTCTTCATCATCCTGAAATCTGTTTCATTTACAGCAGCCAGAGTGATTCACAGTTGGGCCAAATTGACTTCATCACAGTCCTCTGGGTGATCGTCGGCTTTTGGATTAGACCTCAGAAAGGGTGGCTGTCTTCTACCCCTTAACCAACCTTTGCTAGGCAGTGGCCCCGTAGCAGGTGCTTTTTCAACTTGGAGAAACTGGGCAGAAGAGCTGGCAGCTCTCTGAATGAGGCTCTCTTATTTCAAGTAAGGTCACTTTCCCTTGTGATTACTCTCAAAGAGGAACAAAGTGACCCCTTCCTTCTGTCCAACTGGAGTGCTATGGGTGAGACTCAAATACCCTCCTCTTCCAGAAACTTGACTTTGCTGATTGAGAAATATGTACTGCCTGTTGTTATACTAGTACACTCAATTTATACTCATTTTAAACACATCTCTTTCAGGCAAAGCATCTCCGTTCATTCTTTGTATGTAAATTGAAGTCTATTGGTAACACATCATAGCACTTAATTATGTGCCATGCACATTCTGATACAAACTTCATTTAACTCTTACAAGCTTGTGAGTTAGATACTGATATTTGCATTCTACAGATGTGGAAACTGAAACACAGATATAACTTGCTGAAGATCACAGAATGTGTGGGTGGGAGGAGGGAGGTTTGATTCCAGGAAGCCTTGTTCCACAGAGCCCAATCCATGCTCTGAATTGACTGTCTAGTTTTCCTCAAATGCTCCAAGGGCAAAGGTTTATTTACTTTAAACTACCACAGCCTTATAGCACCTGCTAATATTGCCTAACCACTGTGAAGATGGTTACTGAATGCTCCTGATGCCAGACTTTAACTTTCATTCATTGGAACACAGAGAGGCTGTGGCTCTCCTGTTGGGTGTGGGGCAAGAGGAATGGGGACAAACATTGTGATTAGAGGTGAATGGTAACAAATGGTGTTTGTCAGCTTTTCCTCACTGTGACAAATACCTGAGAGAAATAACTTAAAGGGAGCAAAGATTTATTCTGGCTCACAGTTCTAGAGGTTTCAGACCATGTTTAGCTGGTTCATTGCTTTGCATCTGAGGTGAGGCAGAACATCATAGCAAAAGGGTATTGCAGAAGAAAGCTGCTCAGTTCCTGACACCTGGTGTTGAGAGCCACAGCGGAGTGGGAATGGCCCCTTGTATTTTGCCAGAAGTAATGGTTGAGAGGTGAGCCATTATGATGATGCTGGGTTGATTCAATTGTATATTAGACCTTTACACCAGTAATGGGGCAGCTCTTGCTGCCTCAGGTGCCCACTACTTTGGAGTTCCTGTTGAGTTCTCCTGGGTTTCCGAGAGTGAATGCTCGTGCAGCCCAGTGGAGGGAGTTCTGGTGGATGTGTGCTGTTCCTGGGGGCTGCGTGGGTGGCATTCGGGAGAGTTCCCGGGGAGTGTGCGTGGAGTGCTGTTGGATTTCAGGCAATAAAGTTTCCTGTTTGAACATACAAGTGCTTTTTGGCGGCTCGTGATTTGTGCCCAGCCAGATTGCGGCAACCTGGGAAGCTGAGAGGTTGGTGCTGGAGGATAAGATAGAGCCCCGAGGGGCATGCCCTCAGGGACCCCACTCCCTTCAAACAGGTCCCACTTCCCACAGCCTCCACCACCTCCCAGTAGTCCATTCACTTACCAGTGGCCAATGAGGTCAGAGCTCTCATGACCCAATCGTTTTTCTAGATCTCCACCTCTGAACACAGCTGTATTAAGGACCAAGCATTCAACATAAGAGTCTCTGAGGGAAACTTTATATCCACACCATAACACTAATATTTACCAAAATTAAAAATAGTGTTTGGCATATCAGCAAAAATCACCCAGATTCACTTTGATCAAGGTCAATCCAAAAACCTTGTGAATTGGCCCAGCTTACCTATTTCTTATCTGCTCATAGTAGCCTGTGAGAAGATAAGTGTCATTAAAGGATATCTGCATCTGCCAGGGAAGGTAGTCAGATCAGATACAAGAAACATTTGATGAACTTAGAAACGTTGGTATTGCCGCCTCTGATAGCTGACCAACTACCTGTTTGAACCTGGGTGCCATAAAGGTGTTAACCACAGCTACAGAGAAAGTATGGTCATTCCTCTGTTTCTGAGGAGGATTTGTTCTAGGACTTCCTATGGATCCCATCTTCACAGATGCTCAAGTCCCTTATATAAAATGGCATTCTATTTGCATATAACCTACATATATCCCATGTACTTTAAATCTTCTTTATATTACTTATGACAACTAATGCAGTGTTGAGGCTAGGTGAATGGTTGTTTTACTGTATTGAGTCTATACATGTTTTTTTTTTTCCCTCCAAGTATTTTTGATTCATGATTGGTTGAATTTGCAGATGCAAGAGGTAGAGGGCTGGCTGTAAAACTCTATAGATATCACTTCTAAGTATTTGGGAAGAAGGAAAGCAAACTGTAGATTTATTTATTCTATTTTACTTTCATTGAATTCTAGCAAAGGAATTCAGTGACAAGTTAATACTTCATTTTTAAAAATGTTTTCCCTATCCCCCAACCCCAACAGACTTTGGGTACAAGATTAGATGGGAGGAAAAGAGCATGGTATAACTGGGAAAACTGGGTTGGACGCCCATTGCCACCGCTCTGTCTTGCAAAAGTTATTCCCTGAACTCCAGGAGCCTCTGGTTCTTCCTCTATAATGAGATAC
Organism: Callospermophilus lateralis; assembly: GCF_048772815.1. Classification (NCBI taxonomy): domain Eukaryota; kingdom Metazoa; phylum Chordata; class Mammalia; order Rodentia; family Sciuridae; genus Callospermophilus; species Callospermophilus lateralis. The sequence continues at coordinate 79,599,453 of NC_135305.1, read as the reverse complement.
ACCTCAGGCCAGCTTTTCCAGGAATAGAGACAATGTAGATAAGTGTTAGGTATATTGGAGCTTCAATTTTTCCTTCCCTGTCCAGATGCTTATTCTAGGAAATAAGCGTATTTATGGAAATCTAGGCATAGTTTGCTTTTTTACTTTTGTATGCAATGTCAAATTCCATTTTTTTAAAAAAGTGATTTTCTAACACACACTGCATATTTTAGGTGGTGTCTAAGTCCTGGTACCATAACAAAATAGGCTGAGTTTCATACTTGTGCTGTCTTTTAAATTGGCTTGGCAGTAATTCTTAACTTGGGTAGCTAAAAATAGATGGAAAGGTGGGGGCTAAGTCACTGGTGATGACTTGGAGTCCTTGTGATATTTTTTCAAATTCTTGACTCAATATTGCATAACAACCCTAGTTAGGAATACTGGTAATTCCAGTGATGATATGTGTTTTGGAAGTAGTTTGTAAGAAGTTATGAGATTTTATGTGAACTCAAAATAATTCAACTTACCAGTTTAACTTTTTGTGGCCCATATTGCTATATTCAATCATTCATAAATGGGTGTGGAGAGGAGAAAGTCCACAGGTACTATTGTGGCAGGTCTTTATCAGATTCAAACCTCCATAATCTCCTAAAAGGAGGAATCATTTTCACTTATGAGGGAATTATGATATGGAGAGGTTGAGAACACTGCTGTGGCCACCCAGGAAAGAATGGGAATGGAGCCCAGGATGGCCTGACTCCAGAGACCATGGCCTTTCCCCAGTACCACACTAAGGCTCCGACCTCATAGTAACATGTAGTATATTGAAACGATGGATGCACAGAACATTTCAAGTCTCAGTGTAAAACACGATTCATTTTCTTGCCAGTGTCTGCAGTGGTAGCTTCTAGGACCAGCACTAATTTCCTACAGGTATTGGCAGCTGTTTGAGCTGGGCAGCTGTCAGTCATCTCCCAGCCATACCAGCCATCCTGCAGGAGGCTCCAAGGTTGGGGACAACTCATCACAGGGCCACTTATTTTCAGCTCCATATTATATTATCTACTTAGAGAGTTATAAAGCAAGCAAGCTGCTTTTCTGGCCTATATGAAAAACCAGAAGAAGAAGAAGAATGAGTTTCTTGTGACCCAGGATTTATGTTTCTGATGGTAACATGCTTGCCATTTAAGAAAATTGAAGCTGGGTGCAGTGGTCTGTGCTTATACTTCCAGCTGCCAGGGAGGCTGAGGCAGGAGGATCTTTTCAGCTCTGGAGCTGGAGAAAAACAACAGAGTGAGAACTTGTCTCAAAGGAAAAAAAAAAAAAAGGAAAAAAGAAAAAGAGGAAGTCAGAATTTGTGTACCTGTCAAAGTCACTGAACTCATTTACAATTAAATGAAATAATTTAGAATATTCTAATATTTTTAATGAGTTTAGACTTTGGTTTATTTACCTTTTAATGTGGTATGATTATCTGAGGTGAATGGATCTATTTTTTTTTGTTCTAGGTATTTTTAGGAGTCAGGAGTTGGCACTGCAGAAACACACACGCAGACATAATTTTGCTTCTCATTTCAGGTGGCTCGTGGGTGTTCTAAAGCCTGGACCACACAGATACCCTGGTTTAAAAATCTTCCCTCTCCTGCCTTCTAAAGAGCAAGACTATGGTTATATAATTATTTTACCGTTTGTCTAAACTTACTATAATATTTTGACATGAGAACTCATTCAGTCGTAAATATTTTATTGAATTAAAATATTTTATCAGCTTGTTGGAAAATGTTCACCTCTGAATGTGGCAAATGTTTCAGTAAGCCCTGGTAGTTGGTAGTGGTGATGATGATGATAGCTATTGTTGTTTAATAAGTCCTTATATAACATTTATCCTGTTGGGTCATTCAGAGTACCTTAAAACAGTAACTCCATCCTAGTAACACAGCCTCATGTGACAGATTGTCTCATTGCGCAGAGAGGCTAAGTAAGTTGCCTAAGATCACCAAGGATGCAGAGCATCTAAAATATGAACCCAGGAAGTTTAGCTTCAATCTATCTACAATCTTTTGTATCCCCTCTCTAAATAATCAATGTATTTTCTTGATTATGTTCCCCTTTTTTCTTTATTTTAACACTTTGGAAATTGGGCTGCATCTTAGAGTGGATGTGTTCATTTAAAGGAGTACTATTCTCCCCTGTAAAGCTATTATTAAATTAATGGTATGTCTTAAAATTATTGGTGCCTTAGAATAAAAGAAGTATAGTAAGCCATGTTTTCATTTGTTAAAATTTAGCTATGAAATTTATAGAAATATCAAAGTTTTAAATGGTGCATTCAAACAAATCCCTATTAATTTGTGGAAGTATGAAAAATGCAAATTAAGACTCTATTAACAATTTATATGAACATTGATATTGCTTAGGTAATAATTTCAATGTCAGGAGAGATTAAATTTAAATGTTTACTATAAAAGGCAGAAGAGCTGTACAGTAATGTTGAAGGTGGAAGAAACCAAACTCTAATTGTGAGGTTAAAGTGTGTGTGTGTGATTTTTATTATTGGTTTCTTCACAGGTTGTGTGTGTGTGTGTGTGTGTGTGTGTGTGTGTGTGTGTGTTTTAAAGTAAAATTTAACTTCAACTTCCCAATAAATTTCACAAAATGGACAATACATTTAGACTTGCCTTTGAGTCACCGTAATTTGTGTGGGGTGAGTAGGCAGATCTTCCCTTCTGTGACTCAGTTAATCCTTTTTGTATTTTATCTGCTTTGTTCATGAGACATTCCTGCTTGTAAAATGCTTTCCTTTTCATGTTGTACCATTTGTGTTGTCTGTAGAGAAAACATAATTCAGGATTCCTCATTAGGCAAAACAAGTCTTAAGTTGAGGAGTCCTGAAAACCAGGGTTTTTGCATTGTAGCTAGTTATCTTCCTGTATTTTTTTCTCCCTAACTGGTCTAGCAACTTACACTGCAGCCCCATTGGTTGTTTTCTCCAGTTGAATTTGACCTTGTCAAATCATGTGTCTGTAGCTGTTATGGGCCGAACATGCAAATACTTGTGATTGCCCAACACTTGTGCCTTTGGTGCTGACTGTAAATTTGTTTTACTCTTATGTTGCTATTGAGGGAAGTGAGCAGCTTATCTTTCTGCTTGCTCTACCTCTCCACATGTTGACTACAGTGAGCAAACACTGCAAATACTTTACTCATCATTGTGTGCTGTGGATTTATATATAACTATGAAATCTTTTGTACTCTCTCTTATTTTTTCATTAGAGAAGAGAATGTGTGATGAAAACTTTTGGAGATCAGGAGAAGTCTGATGCCTATTTTAATCCGTTAAAATACTATTTATCTGTAGTACAGTAGAGAGAATATTTCTCTGTAAGTTTGTCAATTAATGGGTGTGTGACTCAGAGTAAGTAAAGCAAACTAAGTCTCGTTTCTAAGATGGAATATTTATATTCTATTATGAAAATCAATAGTGAGGTAGGATATCCATTTTTATTTTTTGCAACAAGCCTCTTCTGACCATTGTCAGAGTGGTGTTCTTTCTACATTGAGATATCTACTCAATCTGCAGAGCACTTTGGTCACATCTTAGACAATATTCACTACATCACTTTAGTTGGGGAAGAAGATAATGTCCTATCAGAGGGAGTATTCGAAGATACAAGAGAAATCTGATTAAATCAATATCTGTCACATCAAAAACATGAAAAGAACATCTCTCTAAATCTGTTTTTAGAAAGTTAAATCATTAGGTCATAAACTGAATTCTGGGAGAAGTGTCAGAAGAGAACTTGGTGCCAGTCCCTCATTGTGGCTGTCAGAGACCTTCCCAGGTAGTTTCTTTCCTTTTGGAGAAGATGCTTGTTGCTATTTCTTGTCATCAGTAAGTTACTTCTTAGCCTCAAGTTAGCATCAGTATTTTCTTTCCTCTACTATTTCAAGTTTATCACAAATTTTGAAACAGCACCTGTTGAAACATTCGAATTTCCCCATGGTTTTTGGCACATAACTCCTTAAGAAAAAAAAATGCCTCCTAGACCTATTCTGGTCTACCTTGGTATCTTAAATGAGGTTAACTTTAAAATCCTCAGCAAATTCAACTAATCAGCCATTGGGTATTCCCTCTGCTGTTGTTTATATAATACTTTCATTTACAAAGTGCTTTCACACACATTCTTATTTCTCTATGTTCATAACTCTGGAATAAGGTAGGTATTTTTTTTCTCTTGTGGATTCAGAGGCAAGTAACCAAGCTTTCCTATGTGCCTCTGCATCCTGTTCGCCTGTGCAGTCAACATCTGTGAAGCAGAGGTGGTTTCCACCTGGTTACATAGAGGATGCTCAGTAGGGCTCTCTGATCACACAGCCAGCTGTCAGGATGGTGCTGTGTCATAACTTTGTAGCAGAAAGACAAGATGCCTTAAGTGGACAACCTGAAAGTTTAAGTGGTGCTCTTCTCATCCAGTAGAAGGTAGCATTTTTGATTCTGGAAAATTTGAACAGTTTCTGAGGGAGAAGATGCAATAAATTATTGTTTTTAAATAATTAAAAAAAAACACATGATGAACATTTGGAACATGGAGGACTTGTGGCCACAGTCCTGATCACTCTGTCCATCCCATGCAGTCTCTTCTCATCTCTGTTCTAGTGTGCACCTTGGAGGCTGCCCTCTGTGGACTTTGATCCCTGGGATTCCCTCTTCCTCTAGCTTTGGTCTGGGTGTAGTCAGCGGGAGCCAGGAGGAGAGAGGTCCTTCTCCCTACTGGGGTGTGGGTGGTGACAGTGAGCAGCTATTAACAGCAATTCCCACTGGGCAGTTCCTTCGGCCGTCTTCAGCCTCCTGTGGAGCTCCGTCTCCCTGTTTCTCTGGCCTCCACCTGTTAAATGTTTTTTAAGCTGTGAAAGTCCCCATGTGCTGTAGCATGTCCCAGTGGTATGTGAACTTTGCCCACACATCTTTGATAGGCTCTTTTCTGAGAGAACTTTTGGCTGATACAGGAGCCCAGGTAAGAGCAGTGATGGAGAATGTGATGGTGGATGGTATAGCCGGGATATGAAGAAGCTAAGGAATGGAGTGGGCATTGGGCATGGTCAAGGTAAGGAAGCAGCCTGATCCCTGAAGTTCATGTGGAAGATGGGGGAGAGGCAAGGAAGGACCTGTCCTTGAAAGTGTTGCTAAGACCCAGGGAGGGTCCTGAGAGGTCTCTGGACCTCTGGTCAGAAGCTGGTTGTGCTAGGACATGACCTGAGCTCCATTCCTATGTCATTCCTATGCAGAGCCTTGGAAGAGTAGTGTTCAGAATCAGAGAAGCAGTTCATGCGTGCCTTTGCATGGTCTCTTTTTCTGCCCCTGCCTTTTTCTCAGGCACCTGAGCATTGTCAGCTTGTACACAGGAGTTCTAAAACCTTGATGTGGTACTTTGATCTTGCTAATTTTTGTCACAGTATATTGAGCATGTTCTGAAATGCCTGCCAAAACTGTATTCACAAGGTAACAAATGGTTGAATAGAATAATTACACCTTTGGATCCTTTGCCCATGGGTGCCGGTGATGGGTGTGTCAGTGAGATAAAAAACATACTTCATGATTTTGGTACTCAGCCAAATCATCTCCTATACTAATCTTGCCATGAAGCAGGATCACAGTTAGCAATTTTATATGTCTGTGAGTTCCTTTTAGATTGAAATGTCATGCCAGGTTGAAACTACTTCCCAGCTTTTGTGAGTAATATTAGGATAGTAAAGACTGGATACTTCATTTTAACAAATGGAACATTTGAAGACAAACACATTTTCTGTTGTAAACAGTTTTTTTTTTTTTTGAATAAGAGTTCTCTAAGAGGAAAAAGCAACTCTGGAATGTTTTTCTCCCTCTTTCTGGGTTTTTGTATGTGTATGTATCAGCATGGAAGTGTTGTGAGGGAGTCCACGGTGTGACTTCACACATTTGAGACAAATCACGATGAATCACGTTATCCAGGCTTAAAACATGTGGATCCTTTGGTGTTGCTTCATTTTCCCTTCTTTCTGGTCATTTCTCCAGTCAAGCTGGATGGCTGGGTACCCAGAGAAGACAAGCTGCTGGGTACACAGAGGGGAGGGGCCCAGAGGTACCAGGAATGGGGTGGAGCCTTATGTAGATAAAGTCTTCCTCAAAATGGCCCTGCTTGAGCATCACCTGTTAGCAGGGAAGAGGAGAAGGGTTCTAGCACAGCAGCCCTGGTGGGAGAGTCCATGTCCTACTTGGGGTATGGAGAGGAGCTCTGTGTGGAGAAAGGTGGTAGTGGGCTTCTGGCCGTGCAGGCTGCCTATTCCTGTCTTCAGACCTGGGGCAAGAATGGTTCTTGCTAATCTAGCTTGTTTTCACCTCTAGTCTAGAGTGAAAATTGCCCCTAGCCCCCTACCTGGGAGGGAAGCCGTTTCTGATCTCAGCATCTCCTGCTCTGGGTTCAGTCCTGAGAAATCTCTGGTGAAGCTTTCTCCTGGCGTTTGACGATTCACCTCCTTACTCACTTCCCTTGGGTGAGCCCCTCTTCACTCTGGGTTTGGTTTCTTTTGGCTTTGCCATTCCTGTCGTCCTGTTCTCCCTGAAGGCCCATCTGGAGGGCTGTTCTCCCATGCCTCTTCTCTGAATCAGCACATCCTATTGTTGCACTCATTGTTTAACAGCACGGCCCTTCCATTTCTTCACTCTTGTGTCTGTCAGTTTACCTGGACCTGGCTGAGGTCTCTGTTTCATGGGCCACAAGGTGCTAGATGCCTGTCGCAGGAGTTTGGATTCCTGGTGGCCACCTTTGCATATTAAGACTCTCACAGAAGCCGTCTCCCAACCCAACCTCTTTCTTAAATTTTTCTGAGAGCATTTAACTTCTCAAATCCCCCTGAAGAGGAACTGCTACAGGGGCTTGAGGAACCACTGTCTAACTGTTGTGCACTAGGGAATGGAATGCTGTGCATTGACTGCTAATTAGCATTATGTTTTCAAACCTACTTGTTTTAAACAGAGACTTCTGCCTTGGATAAAGGATACACACAGGAAGGTATTGCTCCAGTGAGAAGTAAGATTGTGAAATTCAAAACCAGTTTCATTTCTTAATGACTGTAATAAACATTGGTTTTTCTATTTAAGCAATTAGCTTTGGGAATTCCAGGCTAACCCCAAGACCAAGTAAAGTGGACTAATGTTTTTGTTAATTGTTCCTGTCACTGCAGAGAGCATCCTGTGATGTAGCACCTGTTTGTCGCAGACCATTCTGCTGTCGGCTGCAGCCACCTTTTCTGATATCCTTTCTTTCTTCTAAAGTCTCTTTTGGGCACCTAGTATCTAATAGTCTAGGTTTTGCTGCAGTGAGACAAAAAAAAATTTGTAGCTGAACATAACAAAAGTTTATTTCTTGCTTACAAGAAGAATGCTTTGTATGGGAGTGCTGTCCAGGGTAGTTGTTCTCCAGGTGTGAGCTCTGCTTCTATCTTATGACAATTCCATGTCCACATCTTCTTTCATAGTGACAGCAGGATGTGAAGAAAGAGTAGAGAATTGCACAGAGGCCTTTAAACGCTCTGCCCGAAATTGCTTCTGTTCATATTTCATTGGTCAAAGCCAGTCACGTGGCCTCGCTCAGTTAAGACACTCAGAGCGTCATCCTTCCCAGACCCCTTGAAGAAGACAAGCACAAGTGTTAGTGACATCTACCTTGGTCATTAGATGCTGAGAATATAGAAATGAATAAAGGCCTGACCCTGGTCCTCAGAGATTCAAAGTGGGTGAGGCGAACATGTTGATAGTAACAAGTAATTTTTACAACGTTGTATAAATTACAAAAATACATGGTGCAGTGGCTACTGTGATAGAACCAAAATACCCCAGGAGCACAAAGGTGTAGAATCTACCTCCCTGTGCTTGGGGACAAGAGGAAAAGCTCAGTGTGGAGGTGACATCAGAAGTGAGGTTGGTCTGTTTACCAGGTTCAGCTCAATGCTGCCTTGGTGAGGTTGTTATCTGACTTGTTTTATATGTCGCATAGCGCCTAAACCAATAATTTGTGACATAGTTCTAAGAAATAGGCTTACCTGTTCTTCGAGACCTCAAGAAAGAAATGAGAGCAAACCGTCAGTAATGGAACAGACCTGCTGGTTCAAATGAAATGCAGCACACAAGTGTCGTTTTAATGAAGACTTGCTAAAAATACTTTACTGAGCAGTTATGCTACTGACAGTTCTTTGATCTCAAAAATTAAACTTGCTGGTACTCTATGAGAAGAACAAAGCCAAGTGTAGAATAACAACCAAAGTTCGTTGTTAGGTGACAGAGGTTGCACAGGCGGTACTGTGGCTTGTCCAGAATTCTGACATGTTTTTTGTTGAGCATAGATGTGCGTGGTATGTTAACACTGCAGGGAATGTCCTTTGTCAACAAAGGTGACAGTCTTTTCCTCAGCTGTGTTCTTGTCCTCCACACTGCTATGGTCCCACTGGCTTTCTTGACCATCTTGTCATGCTCTCTCCTCAGGGCCTTTGCATCTCCTGTTTCTCAATCTTAAGCCCTATTTTTCTAGATACCCATCACTTGCTACAGGTCTTTGTTCAAAGGCTATTCTCTCAGTGAGGTCCCTTGGCCACCCTGTTTTAAGATTACAACATCTACCTCCTTCCCATGTCTGATTCCTCTACACCTTGAACATAAATGAGAATGTGCTCATAATTGTTCAAGATCAGTCTTCCCCCACTAGTATATAACCTTGTTTTAGTCAGCATTTTTGGTACTGTGGCCAAAAGACCTGACAAGAACAATTTTAAGAAGGAAAAGTTTAGTTGGGGACTCACAGTTTCAGTCTCAGTCCATAGACAGTCGGCTCCATTCCTTGGGGCTTGAGGTGAGGCAGAACATCACGGTGAAAGAGTGTGGCAGAGGAAAGTGGCTCACATGATGATCAGGAAGCTGAGAGAGAGACTAAGCTCAGCTCACCAAATATATATCCCCAAGTCATGCCCCCATAGACCCACCTTCTCCAGCCACACCCTACCAGCCTACAGTTGCCACTCAGTTAATCCCTGTCAGAGGATTAATTCACTGATTGGGTTAAGGCTCTCATAACCCAATCATTTAGCTTCTGAATGTTGCATTGTCTCACTCAATGAGCTTTTGGGGGACACCTAATATCTAAACCATAAAAACCTATTCCTAGCCACCAGAATAAAGCACTATTCTTTATAATTCAGTAATTTTATAATGAAGTTAATTTAATTTATTAAAAATGTATTACATGGCCCTTATCGAGCATTGCATTAACATTTGGGAACAACATTTATAATATGTGTGTGGGGGTGTGTACATGATTTTTTTTTTTTGATAGAATAAAGGTGAGATTGTTATGTGGACATGGAAGACACCACTCTTGGAGAGAGAGACTAAGCAGACATTATCAATTGACAAAAGCACTTCTCTAGACAGATCAGTCTGGTGGGTGGTGTGCAGGATGGGAGGTGGAAGTCTTGGAGGTCACATAGGGTGGTGGTCCAGCTGACAGACAGGGCCTGTTTTTAAGATGGAGGCATTGGGAATGAGATGCCAGAGTTTGGGATGAAAAGGAAGCAAGAACTTAATAATTTGCTTTTGAAAATCAGTGGGTACACAAAAAATCAGTTCCTGGTCTTGAGAGGAATTTAACTCTGTCAGAAATATGACCAAAGGTGATCTGTGTTCTATGTAGAAAGTCTCCTAGATTCCCAAGACTCTTAAGAAATTATGTGCAAGATTGTATGTGTGTGTGTGTGTGTGTGTGTGTGTGTGTGTGTGTGTGGTATTTGTATGAAAAATCATCTTAATTATGTAAATTACCTTCTGCAAGAGAAAGAGAGGGAAAGGAGATGCTTTCTATGTGGCTTTTAGGAGACATGTTTTAAAATTTCAGTGCTTTGGTTCAGGGATGGAGAACAGGACGGCAGTCTGCAGCCATCCTAGCGGCCCCGTGCACTGTAGTTGGTATTGTTTTGTGGCCTCCAAGCAGATGGAAATGGATGCCCTACCCCCTGCCCTTGTCCTCACACAGCGTCTGCCAGGGGCCAGGTCTCCCCCTTCAGGGCCGGATAAGCACAGTGCCAGCTGCCCTCAAGGCCAGCCTTGAGTGAGGTGGGGGAAGATAAGGTGGAAGATAGCCGTGTGGGAAGCCAGGAAGCTGACTGGAAATAAAGGAGGTGTTTATTCCCATTGTCCACTCCTGACTTTCCCACTTCTTAAATTTCTGTGTATTTTGGGTCCAGGGAATTGTGTCTTAATGATACTCATAGCTGCTTTTCCCAGGAGCCTCCAGTGGAACACTGTGAACTTCTGTAGCTGACCGCGTGAGACTCCCCACTGTCTTGAAACTGAAAAGAACAATAAATACCACTATTCCTTCTTGCACTCATAAATTTTATAAGAGCTGTTTGATTCTCTCCAAGTAAGTTGAGGACTTGGCTCATTTATAGGACACACATGCCCCTATCCACCTCCAGCCTGCACCCACATTCCTCTGCTCCTGCCCTTGGGTAACTGACTTCTTCCTGGAGCTGGGTGTGGTGGAGGCTCTTGGGTTTGGGATGAATCAGTCAGGGGTCTTAATTGAAAACAAGAGAAATGAACTCTGAAATTGCTGGAAGGGTATTGGGATGCGAGTCAGTTTGCAGAAGGAAGCGGGCGGGACCTGAGACTTCAAAAGGGGCAGGAATGAAGGGCATCATTCTCTAGGGGAGAAGACACAGGTGGCTGGAACCAGCCAGCTAGGGGTTCACTGCCATTTACCAACTGAATGACCATGGACAGGTGACCTCTCTGTGCTGCAAAAGATAGTCATGAATAATAAATATTTGTAAAAAAAAAAAAAGGTGCTTAGAACAGTGAGTGGCAAAAGGCAGTATGTCAATGTTTAGTAAGTACATACTACTGATTCAGCTTGTGAGTTATGTAGATAGTGCCTAATTTAGGATGCTTTGACTCAAGATTTTTCAACTTTATGATCCCATGAAAGTGAACCTCTCTTAGCAGAAACTATACTTTAAATATTGAATTTTGCTCTTTTCCTGGGCTAGTGGTATACAACATGAAGCTCTCTTGTGATGCTGGCAGCAGTATTGTAGCATCCAATCAGTCACAAGGTCCCTGCAGGGTAAGTGACAGTCTGAAGTGTGCTGTGTTGCTAAGCTATGATGTTCAATTGATTAGGTGTATTCAATGCACTTTTTGACTAATGATATTTTCAATTTAGATGAGTTTATTACATAGGGTATGTATGGACATATGTATGTTGGTAGATGTTGCTAAATAAATGCCAGGTTGCACCCTAGGCTACAGGTGTCCCCTCCATGCACCACTCTTTTCTGCTTGCAGTGGCTCTCTCTTATTGCCAATCTCTGCATAAGGACCGAGTTTCAGTCCTTCATGGTTCTCTTAAAAGCATCATTTATGAGACATCATTATTAATAATGAAGGACACATAAAAGTTCTTGGTTACTACTTTTTTTTTCTTTTCTTTTCTTTTTTTTTTTTTTTGTACCAGGAATTGAACTCAGGGGCACTTAACCACTGAGTCACATCCCCCACCCTTTTCATGTTTTATTTAGAGATAGGGTCTTGCTAAGTGGCTGAGGCTGAACTTGAAATCCTCCTGCCTCAGCCTCCTGAGCCACTGGATTACAGGCATATGCCACTGTGCCCAACAGTTGCTACTCTATTTTACCTTGCCACCTTTATAGATGGTATAGTCAATTTTTTTTCTGCCATCTGTGTGTCATTTTTTTGATACTGTTTTTATGATCATTGTTAACATCCCTTTTCTCGTTCCTCCTGTTATTTTGCTAAGTGAGAAATAGCCAGTGGAAACTCCTATAGAAGATAAATTATCCTACCTCTATAATAGTTTTTAGAAACTCTTTTCTTTTTAAAATTGCAGCATAAGCATTTAGAAATATAAAAGAACAGGCACTTCTGCAAAATGTTCTTTTCCTTCAGTTTCCTTCCAGAAAATTATATCTATCCATTCTTTTGTATTGAAATAGTCTTTTCTTTAAGGAAAGATTATTAGTAGTGTTGGTTATTCAGGCAAACCCAAAATACAATTTATTTATATAGAAAATTTACTTAAAAATATTTGACTGATATGTAGCCCATGTGTTGAATTGCTGTTTGTAGCTCAAGGTTGGTTAGCTGCCCTCCTCCCCCACCTGGCACACACCTAGACTATCTTGGCATATAGTCATTAAGATCATCCTGACTTTAGATATGTTAAGTTCCTAAATATTTATTTATTGAATATTTTGAAGATTCAAAGCATATTTTAAAAAGTTACAGTTTTTTTTTCATTGAAAGTTTAACATGAGAATTATAGAATCATAATACAATGCTAATATTTAATAGGGCCGTGTATCTATATTGCATAACTTGATGAGCTCAGAGTGTAATTTTTGCTGGCAGGCATAAGGGGTTAATTAAAAGCATTTTGTTTCCACTCTGTATGTCTGTATGTATGTTTTTGTGACCTGGGTAATCATATAAAATATACTTCTTGTGGTGTGGGTTGCAGTTATGAAAAGGTTTGAAAGCCAGTAATTGAAGAAAACAGTTACAGCATCTTAACAATGTCTCTGCACACTATGTAGCCAGTTGCTCTCTCAAGCATAGAAAGCGTGAGAAAGGCAGAGAGAAGGTGGTTAAAGATTTAATGTATCACTTGATGCTTAATAGGACAGTAATTGTGTAGAGATGTTTGTTGTCCAGCTTGAGATACACAGGACTTAAGTGAGGGTTGTGTGAAGAGTTGACTACCATGAGTCATGGAATTAATTTATAATTGGAACCCTTTCAAAAACACATTTCCCATGTGTGTCAAATCCTGTCAGTAATAAGAAATGGGGATGGCTGTTGAAAACCTTTTGTTGGCATTGAATCTGTACTTCAAAAATGTGGGTGAGAGTGGAGGGAGAAAGTGCTTTTCCAAGAGAAAGGAAAGTCCTGTTGTCTGAAGTTGGAACAGTGCTCATTTTTACCTTCATATCAAGGCTTTATTTGTACTGACGACTTCTGTGGTGTGTTTAAGTACACATTCGTAACAAGAAACATGGGTACACACTTGTGCTAATTAACTCCTGGAGCTTCATGTGCTCATGGTTAGGGTTCTAGCACTGCCATTTACAAACCTCACTGAAGTGAAGAAGTAGGTTTGACAAGTACTAAATCTCCACGTGGCAACAGGCATTGCAACCAGGCAACGTTGGGTCCTTGTAACAGAACTATCAGCCTGGAGGCTTTAGTTATTGTTTAGTTGGTTTTGGAGATAACCATTTGCAACCAAATTTGGAATTCCAGAATCCATCAAATACAGTTTTTAAATTTCTTTCCTTCCTTTTTTTTTTTGGTTGTTGAATCCAGGGGCACTTGACCTCTGAGCTACATTCCCAGTCTTTATTTTATTATTATTTGAAATTCTGTGACAGACTAAGTTGCCCAGGCTGGCCTCAAACTTTCAATCCTTCAGCCTCTGCCTCCCGAGTTTGGGATTACAGGCATGCACAGCCACACCCAGATTTGGTTTTGTTTTTTAATTATGGTTTAAAAAAAACATAAAATTTAACATTTTAACCATTTTTCAGTGTACAGTTCAGTACCATTAAGTACATTTACATTGTCGGGTACCCTTTCTCTAAAATCATAGGTTTAAAGCCAGATGGGTATAAAAACTTTGTTATAAGTATGCCTAGGGTTTTAATAATAGTACAGTGTTCTAAGTTTTTCCATTACAAGGGTCTTCTAACTCATGACTTTTAAATATGCTATAGATATAGAAAGAAATCCTTGGTAACCTGTTCATTGTGGCCCCCTTTCTGAATGTATTTTTTTTTTTCTGGAAAGTTCTTGGTCAGCTGAATATTTCCTGGAACTATTTTTGTTTCAAGGAATTCACATAATATCAAACTCAAAAGGGTGCAGACATATAAGCTTCTATAGGCCTTCTGCCCTGGAGAGGGGCGTATCTCTTAGAAGAAAAAGGGACTCAATCATTCAGCTTTTATCTTCCATATATGAGTTTTAAAATAGTTTCCACTCTAGCTTAGGAACTGCTTAAACACAACTGCCCTGGTGATTTGATCTTATCCCCAGTGAAAGATTTGTGTGGGAAAGTAGTTAATTGCACATGTATTTCAGGGATGATGATGATCATCATCTCCTCCTCCTCCTCCTCTTCCCCCCCCCCCTTTTTTTTAGAACCAGGGATTGAACTCAGGGCCACTTGATTACTAAGCCACATCCCCAGCCCTATTTTATATTTTATTTAGAGACAGGTTCTCACTGAGTTGCTTCGCACCTCCATTTTGTTGAGGCTAGCTTTGAACTCGAAATCCTCCTGTCTCAGCCTCCCAAGCCAATGGGATTACAGGAGTGTACCACCACGCCTGGCTGTATTTCAAGGATCTTTAAAAACCTCCTTTCTCCCATGGATTGCTAACTTTGTCTGTCTGCATGTTATAACTTCGGCACACTGACTTGTATCCTACTGGAGGTTTGGCATGCAGGAACCAGGAAGGAATATGATGGACAGCGTAGACTGTGAAGGAGGGAACAAGTGTAAATTCTTGCTCATGGTCATAATGAAGCCAGTGTCTTATATGTAAGGATCACAATTAATTAAAATATTGATGTGTAGTTTGCATATCCAAGAGTGAGTAGTCAATGCAGTACCTGTACTCTGCAGCAGAGGGGGGTTTAGAGTCTACTAGCAATATATTGACTGTGTGCCTTCAGGTAGTGTATTAAATATAGCTGTCAATCATGATTCATTGTGTATCTTACACTCATCCTTTTCAAGCCGAGGTAGAACTTGGTTTGCACAAACAATTAAATTCAGCTACTGGGAACCCAGACAGTGAAATTATTGATATTTGTCTTTGAGGTATTTCTTCCTGAATTGTTTTGTTTAGATGTTGTCAAAACTGACTGTTTTCAGGTCAATAGCAGGAGAAAGTCATCCAAAATGCTTTAACAAATTGGTCACAGAGCAGACACTGAGGTTATTAGAACAGGAATTTTGGACAGAGCTCAATTTGTATCCAGGACGGGCCCCTTGGAAATAGAGGGACTGCCCCATATCTTCCCGCTCTGCTGTTTCTGTTGGATTTTCTCCACATTTCTTTTCCTTCTTGGAGGGATCCCTCCATGTTCCATGTTCTCCTTTATACTCAGGTCTCATTGGGCAGGCAGAGTGACTAAATGGACTCCATTGAGCAGAAGGAGCATGAATAGACTCATCCTCCCCAGCAGCAGCTTTAACCTTGTCCTGCCTGGAGTTGTCTCTCTCTTTCCCATCCATGAATACATTCAGAGTTCACTTAAGTTCAGATTTCTTTCTGACTGCAGACATGGTCTTAATCTTTTATGTATGAAGAGTAGCCATTTTCATTGTGAATATTTCTTCATAGGGATGGGGGTGGGATGGTGGTGAGAGTGGAGATTTTATGTTGTTTTATACTTTTTTTTCTTTTGGTACTGGGTATTGAACCCAGGGCTGTTTAATCACTGAGCCACATCCCCAACCCTTTTTATATTTTATTTAGAGCAAGATCTTGCTAAATTGCTTAGGACCTCACTAAGTTGTTGAGGCTGGCTTTGCACTCATGATCCTTCTGCCTCAGCCTTTTGAGCCATTGAGATTACAGGCATTTACCACTGTGCCTGGCTGTTTTATAGCTTTTATTCTTAGTTATAAGGGTAAATATATTTGTTATAAAAATCTACCTAGGATCCCAGTACATAAAGCCCATTATGTTATCATTTTTGGTATATATTCTTTTCTATTTAGTTTGTTTTGTTTCTTAGTTGAGTTCTCATCTCACTTTTGTTGCCTAAGCTAGTCTCAAACTCCTGGGTTCAGGTGATCCTGCCTGAAGTGTAGTTGATTTTATGCTGTGTCTTCACTTTACTTTTATTTTTTACTTTTCATCAGAATAATTTCATGTGTCACAGCTCACTAAAGCATGTGTAATAGCTGCATGTTTTATCCTGTACCCAGGTGAAGGTGGAGGGAGGGATGAGGCCTGGAAGCGAGGGAATGGAGGGAGCACATTGTTTTGGAGGAACCGCAGGTTATAAAACCCTTTGAGTAGCAAACGTACCCCAGCAAGAGGTCTCCTCATGCCTCTTGTGTTGGCTGAGTCCTTGGTCTTCTGCTTTTGGAATGTAGGGTACCATAATAACTTCAGGTCTTCCATCTGGAGACAGAGAATCCATCAGGTTAGCATATTTGAAAGGGGCCCCTTTTTAAAAACAGGGTTGTGACTTACTCTAGCTGGGCTAAATTAAGTTAGGAAAGAAATTATGTTTGTGATTTCATTTTATTCAGATAGAAAGCAGGAATACAGTTGCAGGTGTTCACAGTGAAGCTTAATTATTCAGAGTTCTAAAATGGGATGCCTTATTCTGAGTTATCTTTTTAAAATATTTTTTAATTGTCAGTGGACTTTATTTGTTTATATGTGGTGCTAAGAATCGAACCCAGTGCCTCACACATGCTAGGTAAGCACTCTACCGAGCCACAAACCCAGCCCACAGTTACTCTTAAAGAGAAGGAGTGAATCAAAAATCTTTGAGCTGCTTTCGGGTCATTTACTGGAATATATGTAAACTGGAATCAGAATGTGGCTTTCTTCTTAGATGGTGAAAGAAAATAGAAGAGGTAAAATGTGTCCAGAAAGTTGGAGGTAATCACAGGTAGCTTCAGTCTGAGGATTTGGTAACTCTGGTGTTGACCTCTTTACCATTTTTCCTTTTGGTTGCAGAGTGACCTGCTTTGGGAACCTGGTTTTTCTTTACTTCTTCAACCAAGAAAGTAGAGGCAACTTCATATCTAAACCTGACTAATATATATACTGACAAGTCATTGGTAAACAGGCCAGTAGAAGAGGTTTGGAGGAGTAAAATATTTTGCAATTGTCAAATGCAAATGATTAAACATTGAAACAGCCTTCTAATTTACTGTTTTCTATTAGCAGCAGTAAATGAGCATTCAGATGGTAATGGGTGTTTAGCTAAATAATTAAATAAATACAGTTTATAGATTCCTGGGTCAGATGTGTTTGAGAAATGCTGAAAAATAGGTCTATTTGCCTTAACTTTTAACATGACTATGTGCATTTTTCATCCTTAAGAAGAGAAAATAGAATAAGCAACATCTTCAAGATTCTCTTTGCCTATATAATCCTTTTCAGGAGGACCTTTATGAATATCTTGAGGGATATTTGATTTTTGGGGTGGAGCCTGGAATTTGTGTGGTCCAAAGGCCTGCGGGTGAGTCTGATGCTACTGATCCACAGACCACACTCAGGAAGGTAATAGGTGACTGTGGATTACTGCTACCTGAAGATTAGCTGAGATGAGCTCCAGGAAGGTGTTAGGTGGCTTTATTCACATTCCAGGAGTCTTAAGAGAGGTTCCTAATGAGCAGGGAGAACAGAATGGCAGTTGGTGATGTCTGCTACCCTGGCAGGGGAATTTTCAGAGGGGACCAGAAATCCCCTTGAATTCCAGGATATCCACACACTACAGTGACCTGCAGAGTATGGGCTGCAGAGACCACTGTGATGTTTGCTGGCCCTGTAGTAAGTCTTTGTACCAGAGTGGAGAGTTGCAGGGAGGAGGAGGGGGAAATGATTTGACAAAAGCCTCTGTGATGTCTTATTAGGAAAAAAAATAAAGGATGTCCAGACAGGTTAGAAGAAATAATACAGTGAGTAGATGAGAAAGAAGGTGATTTGGTGGAGGCAGAAGGAAATGTAAACCAACATCAAGGAGCTAGAAAGGGTTAGGATAAACAGATGGCCTCTGACTCATTATTGTTCAGCTTTAGATTTCCTTGACTTTATGATGGTTCAAAAGTAATATGCATTCAGTAGAAACCATACTTTTTTTAGATTTGGATCTTTTCCTGGGCTAGCTTTATGTGGTACAGTGTTCTCTCGAGATGCTGGGCAGCTGCAGTTAACAGCAGCTCTCAGTTCACCAAACAATCAGGAAGGGGAGCAACCAGGAGTGCAGAGCGTACTGTGTTGCCAAGCTAGGAGGTTAGGTGTATCAGATGTATTTTCAACTTAGGATGAGCTAAGCATGACATAACCCTATCATAAGTCAAGGAGCAGCCACAGTCAGGGCAAGAAGGTTGTCAGCATCAAAGCAGTACAAAACCCACCAGGCTCTTTCCATTATAGAGAAGGGGCCTCTGCAGAAAGGACCATATTTATGAATCCTGAACTTTGTGGAATCTGATTTCAGCAAATAAAGAAAAGTGATAGGTGTCATAGTGGGAAACATTAAACATAGGTGAATACAGCACAAGATGGGAATGAAATTTCAATTCTCTAGTATTGCTGTTCAAATGTATTAGAAAAGTAGAAGGAAGTGAAAGAGACCAAAGTGGCTATATAGTAAACTTTTGTAGAAATTTAGATTTTAAGAGCATATGCAGGGGTTGGGGATATAGCTTAGTTGGTAGAGTGCTTGCTTTGCATGTACAAGGCCCTGGGTTTAATCCCCAGTACTATATAAAAAAAAGAAAGAAAAAAAAGGAAGGAAGGAAGGAAGGAAGGAAGGAAGGAAGAAAGAGGAAGAAATAGTAATAATAATAATAATAATAATAATAATAATAATAATAATACTGCTGCTGCTGCTGCAAGCATGAAGAAGGAGGGTCATGTGACCCAGAATAAGGTTTCACAAGCCTATAAGTCTTAAGTGCCTGCTAACTGGGGTCTTGTGAAATAAGTGAAGAACAACAAAGCTAACAATTTTATCTGTGATTAGCACAAAAAGAAAGAAGGCATAAGCCTCCTTCTTGTGGCAGAGTTAGATGTTAACCAATGAGAGACACTAGCCTTATCTTTGCCAAGAGGATAATTTTTTTTTTAAACAACAGTTGCACCAGATAGAAATAAAGTTCCTAACCATTGATATAATCTCAAGGGAACTAGAAAAAATGAACTTCCATGATACCAAGGGTTTGCATGTGGGATTATAGCAATGCTGTTAGGATTATTCACAGAATTACGGAGGATTGGTGTCATAACCCTGGAAGAGTGGGTGTTGTGAATTTTTAAAGTTGTATATATGAAGTGGTAGACTGGTAGTTTAATTTTGAGCATCTTGAATTCTATAATGAATTCTTAAGTAAAAAACTCAAGAGCCCGGGGAAGATACATAACCAGGAGTGGTTATAGATTTGGAGTGAATTACAGAGTTTTTACTTGTCAGCCTCCAGGTAAAACTTTTGTTTGTATCACAATTGACTGCATCTAGGATTATAAACAGTGATGGTGGCAAGCTACTATTGACAGAAATTCATAGCAATTCTGTACCCAATTGGGAAAGTGCCTTGACCCTAAGCACCTTAATAACAAATTAGCTTTTGTTTCCAAGTTAGCCCTTCCAGACTCCCAAGTAAGGGAAATTGGACCTAATCTCATGGGTCAAATGTGTGAATGAAATAACCCATGTTCAAGAGATGCTTGATGTAAAAGCCCTGGGGAGGTTGTAATTTTCTTTTGCACACATCCTGTTTTCCCTTCTGACCAGGAGAAGCCTTGGGTGAAAAGATTCTGTCTTGGTATACAGAGAATTCTGAAAGTGTTCCATGAGCCTATCTTTGTAGCATGACACTCTGCCATGTTCTAGGGATGTGGTTGAAAAATAGGATCCTCTCCTCTGAGAAGCTTAGGAGATAGTAAGGGAGACCCACGCTCCTGAATCTGCTCATGGCAAAGTTTGTGGAATACTGCACCACAACGTGAGTTAACATGGCGCTGAGCACTCACCTTGCAGGTTCCATTCTGAGCTCTTTTACTTAATTTTAAGTTAGTGATTCTCAAGGTGTACTTCCAGGACCCACAGCATTAGCATTCTTTAGGAACTTGTTAGAAATGCAGATTCTCAGTCTGTACCCCAGATCTACTAAATGCAAAACTTTGTATAGGGGCCCAGCAGTCTCTCTAATAAACCCTCTAGGAGATTTAGATGATGCATGCTTAATTTGGGGAATTACTGTCTTAAGTAATTTATTCTTTATAATATTATGAACAGTTTTTATCTCATCCACTAAAGAGACAAAAACAGAGGCATAAAGAAGTTAACTTGTCCAAGGACACAACTTTTTTAAGAGGTACAGATGGGCTTTGAATCCCAGCAATGTGAACCCAGAGTTCTATTCTTAACCACCATGCAAGACTGCCTTCCAGAAGGTGCAATGCACAGAGGAAGGGGCTGTAGACTCTGGAAGGTGAGCATAGCTAAGGAAAATTTGAACAGAGATAAGGAGGGTATTTATGAGAGCTGAATTTCCCCTTCTTTACAAATACTTAATGAGCATTAACTATATGAAGCACATCATGTTAGACACTGTAGACATTTGAGTGAAACACAGACACTGTCTTTTTAAGATTTTTATAATGAATCAGGAAATTCAAATATAAATATCTGGAATCGAAAGTACTTTGGAAACATATAAATGAATTCTAAAGGGCAATTTGAGCATATATGAATGCATTTCAACAAACTATATGAAAATTTAAATGTATTCAAGAAAGTCACTCCAGGCAAAGAAAGTATCGTGCAAGATTCAGATGTTTGAAACAACATATTATACTCTTGGATCCACTAGTGTTTTTGTATATTTGGCCCTTAGCATTAGTTTTGTGTAGTTCAGACTTGTCTAGATTGTGGAGAAGTTGGAAGTTCCTGGTTTAAAAAGAGTTGTTTTACAGCTCCTTTTTCATTTATTTTTTAAAACCATGCTATTGAGTTATCACTGACATTCAAAAAGCTCTACCTAACCTGATGAATTTGAAAACAAAAATATACCAGGAATCAGTCACTATAATCTATGCAACGAACCCACTGATCACCTCCAAAAGCTCCTCCCATCTTCTTTATTACTTTTGGTGATAACATAAGACCCACTTATTCTCTTAGCAAAATTTTAAGCATAAGATGTAGCATTGTGAGCTGTAGGTTCTATGCTGTACAGAACATCACTAGGACTTATTATTTTGTGTAACAGAAACTTGGTATCTTGGTATGCAGAGAATTCTGAAAGTGTTCCATGGGCCTATCTCTGTGACATAACACTCTGCCATGTCCCAGGGATGTGTGTGAAAAAGAGGGTTCTCTCCTTTGAGACACTTACAAGCTAGTAACAGATACCCACATGTCTGTTTCTGCACATGGGAAAATTTGCTGAGTACTGCACATGAACGTGAGTTAACATGCACCAAGCACTCACCTTTCAGGTACAGTTCTGTTTTACTTAATTTTAAATTAGTATCATTTGACTAATACTTTCTCTCACTTTTTGTTTTGATCTTAGGTCAAAACAGTTTTTTGGCTGCTATTTCTTTTATGGAACATAGTGAAGATGGAAATGGCCTTAAACAAGTAGTAGAAGAAAGAATCTTAAATTGCAGAGGTGATTTTGGCGAGACAGTCAAATGCTACAGTATGTTGCTGGGGAGAGTATAGAGCTTGTCCTGCTCTGTGAATTCCATGTAGATCAGGGTTGGTGAAGTTTTTTTGTAAAGGGTCAGATAGTGAGTACTTTGGGCTTTGCTGCCTACTACTTAATTCTGCTGCCATAGTAGGAAGCAGCCAGAATGGATATGTAAACAGATGACACCCCATATTCCAATAAAACTTTATTTATAAAAATAGGTGGCAACTGGGTTAGATTCATGGGCCCCTAGTCTGAATTCTTAGCTCTCTTACATAGTTCAGATGAAATAGGCTCTCGAATGGGCCAAGTCACCCCAGAAGGACCTTTCTAGTGCTGTTTGTGTATCTGAGTTGAGTAATTGAGAAATAAACGGTAGAACTAGATTTCTTAATTTCTTACTTCCACTATAAGACTACTTATCACATTGTTTTGTGCCTTTCAAAATTTTACGTAGTTTGACAAGGAATACCTAAGAGACTAATTTGTTTCCAGCTACCAAGGAAGGAAAGAAAAATGGCTATTCCAATATTTCTGTTTTTATTTTCTTTCTTTCTTTTTCTTTTCTTTTTCTTTTTTTTTTTTTTTTTTTTTGAGCAGTGCTGGGGATCAAACCCAGGACCTAACACATACCACTGAGATATACCCCACAGACAATTTTTTTTTTTTTTTTTGAGACAGGGTCTCTAGCTAGATTGCTGAGCCTAGCCTCAAACTTGTGATCCTCCTGCCTCAGCCTCCCTGCCTGGGATTATAGGCATGCACCAACATGCCTGGCAATTCAGGTTTCTCTTTCTGACATATGAATAATTTAGGAAATGAAAAGAGTACTTTTTTTTTAAGATATTGAAGACCTCACACAAAACAACTTGTGATTTTCACTATGAAGAAATAGTTATATTCATGTGACTTTTAAAGCAAGCACATGTTATTCAGCATGTAGCTGTCTATAGGCACATTCTATGCATGACCACTTAAAGGGTTGATGCATTTCAACAAACTATATGAAAAATTTTTTTTTAAGCTATTGAAGACCTCACACAAAACAACTTGTGATTTTCACTATGAAGAAATAGTTATATTCATGTGACTTTTAAAGCAAGCACATGTTATTCAGCATGTAGCTGTCTATAGGCACATTCTATGCATGACCACTTAAAGGGTTGATGGAGGCCGGATAGAGGTGACAGTGGGCTTAGCACATTTTTGAGGTGTATATGCTTTACCACTTGGCCTGAGAATTCAGGGATCACTAGACCTGGTGCCATTGGAAAATGTCACCACTGGACCATTAGTTCCTGCCACACATCATAGAAGGGCCTAGACTTACAGAAGGCATAAATCCCACTGGGGTTTGAGACTGGTTGAGGAAAGATGGCAAGAAACCACAGATGGAGCTAGGAGGTTTTCTACTTAAGTGGCCAGTAGAGGCAAGTGCTGTAGGGTTTGGAGAATGAGATTAATCATTGAAAGGCTCAAGCTTGGATGGGCTTTATGTTTCACTTGTGTGGATTGAAGGAGGGCAGTGTGCAGAAATGTAGAGAACTACACAGGGCAGAGGTGGTGGCAAGGATTTGGTGCAGAGATAAGAAGGCACATGGCTTCAGAGGACTTGCTTCTCTAGAGGACCGGGGAGTTCCTACGAGGGAAGTGCAGTTAGGGACTGGGTGGACAGGTGGTGAGGGTTCTGACTGCTAGGGTGAAGACTTGAGCAGTGAGTGGCTGGGAGCACTGGGTTGGGGGAAGCTGTTTTATTATTATTATTTGTTTAATTTTTTAAAAATAAGGTGAGTGGCATATGCCTTAATTCCAGCAGCTTGGGAGGCTGAGATAGGAGGATTACAAGTTTAAAGCCAACCTCAGCAACTTAGTGAGGCCCAGAGCAACTCATCAAGACCCTGTCTGTAAATAAAATATAAGAAAAAACTGGGGAATATGGCTCCATGGTTAAGCCCCCTAGGTTCAATCCCTGGAATAATAATAATAATAATAATAATAATAATAATAAGAAGAAGACATGCCTGGTGTGGGGGCTCATACCTATAATCCCAGCAACTCAGAAGGCTGAGGCAGGAGGATTGTGAGTTCAGAGCCAGAGGCAGGAGGATTGTGAGTTCAAAGCCAGCCTCAGCAGATTAGTGAGGCACTTAGCAACTCAGCGAGACCCTGTCTCTAAATAAAATATAAAAAAAGAGCTGGGTATGTGGCTTAGTGGTTGAGCACCCCTGAGTTCAACCTCCAGTATGAAAAAAAAAAATAAAAATAAATTAAATAAGGTGATATGAAAAGAGAGGTTTTAGGGAGACTAATCTGATTTGTGTGAAGGTTCTGGAGGCCAAAGCAGATAAGAAAGCTAGTAGAGGTGTTCCCTGGTGTAGCCTGAGGAAATCATGTTGAGGGCATACAGCATCTAGCAAAGAAATAAATGCTGTATTTGGGAATGATATTTGAATGTTTTCCTGAGTCTGCACTTGGAGGGGTGAAAGAGACCATTACTTAAACAACAACAATAAACCCTTGACTATTTAAAAAAAAAATTAGCCTTAAAAGTTGCAAAAATAGTGCCAAGAGAGTTCCCTCGGAACCATCCCCAGTTGCTTCTAATGCTAACATTTTTACATAACCCCATGTGTACAGTTCTCAAAACCAGCATTGATCTATATTCTAAAATTCAGACTT
This sequence comes from Callospermophilus lateralis, assembly GCF_048772815.1. Classification (NCBI taxonomy): domain Eukaryota; kingdom Metazoa; phylum Chordata; class Mammalia; order Rodentia; family Sciuridae; genus Callospermophilus; species Callospermophilus lateralis. Next base: position 79,575,292 of record NC_135305.1, on the reverse strand, counting down.
GTTCCAGTTGTCCTACTAAGTTCCTTGTCCTAGTCCAGGGTCACACAGTGCTTTGGCTGGCAGTGTTGTTCGATCTCCAATCTGGGATACTTCCTCAATTTCTCTTGGCCTCTCCAAGAGTAATCAATTTTAGCAGAGTTCAGACTAGTTATTTTAAAGAATGTCTCTTATTTCGGAGCTGTCAGGCATTTTCTTATGAAAATTTCAGATATACATTTTGACAAATATACCATTAAAATTGCCAATCGCAGTTCTTGGCATCAGGAGATAGATGATGTCATCATGTCACCTGATAGACGATGGTTTTTATCACTTTGTTAAGGTGGAATCTGCTAAGCTCCACTGTTAAGTGACTATGTTCTCCTCTGTACTTACTAAGTATCTTGAGGAGAGATACTTTGACACTGTGCAAATATCCTATATCTCATTTAAGCATGCGTTGATGATTCTTGTCTCAGCATTTATTTTTGTGTTATTTCCTCAATGGTGCTTTTGTTTTCCTCTTTTTATTGCATTTAGTAAGTAGAACTATTCTGTGAGGAAAGGCTGTCTTTTCTCCTCCACTCCCATTTGTTGCTTCTGTTACTTCTTTACATCAGTATAGATTCATGGATAGATTATTCTGTAAGTTGTAATTCAATACCTTCACTCTTTATTTTGCTCCTCAGAGTGTCCCAGATTTGAACAGTGGGAGCTACTTCAGATTGGCTGCTGTGGGAAGGGTCCAGGTATGATGAGGTCGGTTCATGTTATGAAAATAGGAAATTCAGTGACAAGTGGGGGTAAACTTTCTGATTTAAATATTTTTTTTCCCTAAACTTTTAGTTAATAGATTCCTAAATTTTAAAGGGTTTTCTGTGATTACATTAACCAGGGAAGCCCACCCTAGTAGGCAAAATTATTCTCTTGTTTTTAAAGATAGCCCCCCAAAATAATTTCCCAAGGACTGAATAAAGTCAAATCGATGAAGCTTTGGGATTTGTTTCCATTGTACCTAGATTATATATTTTCCCAAAAGCTTTGGGTTCTTGCTGATTTATCTTCCTAGGCAGGCAAGATTGTGAAATTTTTCTAACTATCCCAGAACTCACTTTGCTTTTTCTACTGTAGCTTTTAAGTAGGGAAACGTGTTTATACTAGAATGTAGCCTTTAATACTGGGAAGTCAAAGTTGAGTTTAATGCTGGGATGCTATTAAAAAGGCATACCTTTCAGAAGGTACGCAGGTACTGTGCTCTGATGGCTTAGGGCTGTCTAGGATGGGCTCTATGGAAACACATACCACATGAGTAGGTGCAGGGCGAGAATTGACTAACAGCGGCTCTTTGTTTTGCACAAGTCGCTTGGAGGCTTTGCCACAGATATCAGAGCTGTTGGCAAATGACTCTCGCCCCCCTTCCTTCAGCAGGTCGTGCATAGGAGAAGAGTGCCCCAAGCCCCATGGCTGAAACCGGTGAGGAGAGGATCCAGCTGTCATTCTCAATCACTTATTTTTATGGCTTTTACTCAAACCTGGCTGCACATTAGAGCCACGTGGGGAACTCCCAGAAGAAAGAGATTCTCATTCAGTATGCCTGGGATGGGATACTGAAATGGTATCTGTTTTGTTTTTCTTCAGTAGCCTGAATAAAATGTAAATAGGTGGTCTTATTTACATCTAGGATTGAGAACCACTGGATCTTGAAGAGACTATTTGTGACTTCTTAATGTAGTTAGATACTCTTAGTATAACTAAAGGTAGGCTTGAATTGCAAACTGGGCAAAATTTTTAACCTCTTTTAAGTCTACTTTTGTCATCTTCAAAATAAATTAATAGTACCTACCTTGTAGGTTTTCAAGGATTAAGTGATACAATTCAGGTAAAATATTTAGTCTGGTCTCTGACACATAATAGGAACTCTAATACTATTATTTAGTAATATGTAGCATTATAACAGAGGGTGACTTTGGAATCAATCAAAATTTTGTCTCAGTCCTGGTTCTAAACTTTACAGCTCTGGAACCTTAAGTAAAACACATTATTTCTCTGACCCTCTGGCCTCTTACCTATAAAAATAGGAATATGTGTGTACAGTATAGGAGCGATGCTTAAGACAAAGGAGGTGCCCAGTGAGCCTTTCCTTTTTGTCACCTTATTTTTTTTTTTTTTTAAAGAGAGAGACAGAGAGAGAAGAGAGAATTTTAATATTTATTTTTTAGTTTTCGGCAGACACAACATCTTTGTTTGTATGTGGTGCTGAGGATCGAACCCAGGCTGCACGCATGCCAGGCAAGGGCGCTACCGCTTGAGCCACATCCCCAGCCCTGTCACCTTCCTTTTGTTCTGCTTTCTTATCACATCACAGGGCAGTGGAAAAATGTAATTTCAAGATCATCATTGACTTTGGTGTGGCCATGCTATGTTGAGATGTTATTACAAATGGCCTTTTTGGCTATGACTGGCTATTGTCTTGGGCATGTCCCTTGGATCCCTCAGGAAACAGTTGTGGACCCAAGTTGCAAACAGAGCTGACAGAAAGAGTTGTGTTCCCTGCCCTTCTGCCTCAGCAGCTGTCTCCTGTCTCCTGTTTTCCTTGCACTGAACTTATGATGCCTGTGCAGACTGCCTGGGATTCTGTCCTTTTAATCTTAATCAAGCTTTCGTTGAGATGCAAGTTTATCCTGGGGCTTACGAAGGACCCACAGTCTCAGAAATCTTCTGGAGAGCTTAACAGATCACAACCTTTATTCTGTTCTATAATCTCTTAAACTTGTCATATTTATGAGTTACTTATAGAGGCTTTTTGTATTCCTAGGTTTCTAAGAAATTCAGTGTACTTATTCTACCATTCCATCCTCATATTCTACTTGACCACCCAGAATGGGAAAAGGGACAATGGCTGAAGGTGACAAAAAGCTGTGTCATGAGCCAAATTCTTGCATTGTCAACAAATCTAGTAGTTCTTATTAGTTCATATTGCTAAGGCAGGTCATATTTCTGTGACTATTGAAGTGTGACTGTTGAAGTCTTTCTCTCTTCATTTCTGTTCTTAGTCACCAAAGTAACTGGACTGCGGATGGTACTAAGGCATCCCCTTTAAGATCTGGTGAAACATGTTCAGCAAGATATTTCTAGCACCTCTGGAATGAATTCCATGTTTGGTTCAGACCCAGCTTCATGGACTATTATAGTTTAAATTGAGAAGGCACTGAACTAAAAAAAAAATATGGTAATGTATTGTTGTTCATCAGTTATCCTTTTGAGTTACGCCATTATTTTGTTTTCTGGAAGTCCATTTTGTAATTGCAGTTTTCTAATAAATGTTCAAAATATGAAGTTTGCCTAGAATCATTTGGGGAACCATTCTCTGTGGTTCATTAAAATGGAAAGGAAGAAAAACAAATTAATAGTAAAATCCCTTTTTGTTTGTGTTGTTCCTGTCCCTCTCTCTCTGGGGTGTAGTGTCTTTGGTGAGTTATCTAGATTACATAGCTCTAGCAGTTGGAGATGAGAGGAAAAGGAATTGTCACCTTGTCAGTGCCTCGTGTCTAAGAGATGCTGTGCTGAGGTCCTTTGAGAGGATGGTTGGCCTTGGCAGACTAGCCACCTGAGATTATAGAGCAAACTAATAGGAAAATCAGAACCAAGGAGGAGAATTCTATGGATTTTAAGCATTCTTTAAGTCCTGTATCTTCTGATAAAGGGGTTGTATAAATGAGGGGTGGTTTAGCTGGTATAGTTGGCACACACTTGTAATCCCAGTGACTCGGGAGGCTGAGGCAAGAGGATCTCAAGTTCAAGGTCAGCTTAGACAATTTAGTGAGAACCTTTATCAAAATAAGAAATAGATGGTGGGGTATGTAGCTCAGTGGTAGAGTGCACCTGGATTCAATCTCCAGTAGTGCATGCGCATGTGCATACAGACGTGTGCACACACACATACACACACACAAAGGGTTGGTTTCTTTTTTTGTTGTGTCTATTTCTGGAAGTTCTCACAGTGGTTGACAATGAGCTCAGTAGCTTCTTCATAAATATGAAATGAATGGAAGTAAATTACTATTGGAGCTTTGAAATGAAGCCCTGGAATGCTGAGGGGAGAAGGAAAATCAGGAGATTCAAAGGTAGGAGGAAAACAGCTTGAGTACTTGTGTATTCAGGGAAGGATATTAAGAGGGGTTTGCACTTTCTAGGGTGGTACTGTGATGTTCTCCGGGTAAATGCTTGAGAGTGGTCCTCCAGGTGAGTTAGAGCAGCAGCCAGTAGGCCCATAAAATTAACTAATAGTTCTTTTTTATTACCTAGTAAAAATGAGGTAATGGGTAAAATAATCCTCATGTTATTTTTTTTTCTTCTTCTTACATCTTTGGTCCTTGCTATTTTTGATCAATACTGAAAACTTCATAAAATGGTTTCTTCAGAACTACAGAGTTATAAGAGTTATTTTTAAAAATGTTGAAGGGGTCAGTCAGTACTTTACTGAGATCCCCAAAGAGCCCTGTGGCTACCCACCCCAGCTCAGTGGACAAATTTGAGAACTACTGGACTCAAGTGTTAATGAAACAGAGCTCACCTGGGACCAGTTAAGAGAGGGCTTCACAGGAGTTTCTGACAACAAATCCAGGAATTGTGTCCTATAAAAGGTAGTTCTTATTATGTTGCTCTTGTCCATTCCCTGTGGGCTAGCAGCTGATCTAGCAGTGTTATCCATTCAGTATAGAAAGAATACCATTGCTTTATCTACTCACCTTACCAATCTTTTGAAACAAGGCATCCATGGGGATGCTTCTGTTAAGTGGGATTGTGTGTCTGTAATACTAGTGTGGAGACGGCCAGATTTAGGGTGGCAGCAGAGAGAAAGGCAAATGGTTTATTTTCTTTTGTGAAAACGCCTCCGCCTAGTTTTATAGAACTTGTTTCTATCTAAAAATTTTCTCTTTAACTAGATCATGTGAAGGATTTGCTTTTTTGAGCTAATTCAGACAATTAGAAGAGTAATAAAGATTGTTATTTCCTGTCTGCTAGATCGATTTTTAAAATGCTTCTTGTTTAGGGGGAAGTAACTTATCACGATGATTTCATTTTCATATTATAAATCTGGTACATATGCAAGTTTTAAAAATAAATGAATATATACATAGCTCAGATGATCTAAGGCCTAGGAAAGGCCAATTGGAAATGTGTAGCAAGTAGACCAGAACAGTGGGGATTATAACATTTATTTTCTATGATGCAAGTTGCACATCTTTAGCAGAGCATCAGTTGGCATTTCTGGATAAAGAGTCAATAATTTTATTTCAAGTTAATTAAAAGATAAGTAGTGTGGGAGTTATATGGAGTGGGCACAGGGTGGAATGGAAATTCTCTTTTTAGGCTAAAATTTGGTAGAAGGTTCAGATGGTGGCGTGGTATATTTTGTAAATTTAGCAAATTATTCTAAGAAGTGGAGGCGGCAGGCTAAAAACTCTGGGCTCTCAAAAGACAGCAAGCCTTGGAATAGAGGTATAAAGAGCTTTTAAACATAGGCTGGAAGTTCAGTAAGTGTTGGTTTCTCTGTTCTTTTCCCTGTACTGCAACAGGAAGTGATAATCGTTCTCCATTGTGCTCAGGCACATGTGGGTGATGGTGCTGCTTACAAGATTGTTGGGTAGGAGAAATTAGCTCACGCAATTCAAACCATTCAGCAAATACTTATTTAGTTGATATGGATATATGAATAGCTAAAATAAATGAATAGAAAAATAAGCATCTTGATGTTAGGTTGTGTGCTAGATGTTGTGAAAACCAAGCAATCAAGTTTCCAACACTCTTTCAATGAGCTTATGGATTCCATGGAGTGAATGGTTGCACAATGCAGAGCACCCAGGGGCTGCTGTGTGCATAAGAGTAAAACAAAGAGCTCCAGAGAAGAACAAAACCCTGTGGGAGGAGCTTCACTCAGGAGGCCATGCACACACCTGGACTTTGAAGTCATTGGGGTTCAGGGATGCATCAAGGAAAATGGAAGTTTTTAACATGGAAAATGGTGTGATCCGAGGCAGGGATATGAGCGGCATGCTCTTCTGACAAGTAGATCTTACTCAATTGCAGAAGACTTATATGGAGATGGAGAGAGAACACTAGAAATGTCTGGGAGGCAGGCTGTGGTGGGGCCAGTGACCCAGGGTTCATTCCCACAAGCAATAAAGTACCTGCTTCTGAGTGGAAGGGATGGTTTTAGGAGATTTGCTTAGTTAAGGTTGGTAGGATGGCTTGAAGCGGGGTGACTAGAAGACAGAGAAATCCACTGGGAAGCTGATGTATCAGTTGAGGTGGACAGTGATGAGGGTCTGAGTGGAGGTGGTGAACATGGACATGAAAAGGAGAAATGGAATCCCAATCACATTAAGAATAAAGTGATGAGGACAGAATCCCAGACTTTCTATGTTGCTTTTGTTGGTTGTACTTCCTAGTTTGGGAGCTGGCCAAGTAGACTATCCTGAGGCCCTTTTGGTATGAATGTTGACCAGAAGCACCAAGTCAGAATAAGGAGGCTAATCCCATATGGCCCATGGCTGAGATTTAAACTCAATTTTTAGCAGATATACCTCCCAGGCCTACCATTATTGCCTTTGGTACAAAGGTTTCCTTGATTCTAATTTTTCCTCTTGTTTTTCTCTTAAAATAGACTCTGTCAAGAAGAATTTCCAATCCGTACCTTGAACATACTCCTCAGGTATGATTTTTCAGTTTTCATTCTCTTATTGCATTTTCTGTAACAATGATTCACAAATTCTGGTGCAGAATTCTTCAGTTATTGCTGTTGCCTCTGCTCCTGACCTCATGGGGTTTTGCAAAGATTCTGCAGTGATCACATTTTCTACCCACCAGGGATGACACAGGGAAAGTGTTTGAGATGCTCTATTCACAGTGTCATGATGCAGGATGTTCACAGGATGGGTGTGGGTAATTCTTGTTTTCTACACCCTTTATATGGATGCATTATCCATGTGGCAGAGTAAATATGTAATATATTTTTCAATTTTTTGGTATTGATAGAAATGGCATATTTTGCAAATAGTGAGGAGTTTACACTGAAAACTGTGTAAGATGTATGTGTATAGTTATCTACTGGAGAGATACATCCTGTGTGCTCAATGCTGAGAAAAGATAGGGACATCTTTTCTGTGTTGCATTAAAGAATTAGTTTACAAACATTTACATTCCCTAGGATACCAGGAGACTGAGTTTTCTGAGGGCTAGGATGTTTTCTACCTTGTTCCCCACTGTAACTGCAGCATCTAGAAAAGACCTGACATTGGCAGCTGCTCAATCAATGTCTCTTGAATGACTGATTGAATGAAGCTTCTGTGATGTCAGGACAAGTCAAGTGTCAACTGACTCATACTTCTTCCTTGGTAATACTTTCTGTCATCTGACTTGTTCCAAGTTTTGATTTTTTTTTTTTTTTTAAATATGTTTACATGTTAAAGCTAAATAATTTCCTGCCCTTTTCACTTTCTCATCAGGTTGCATTTTGGTGACAGTATTGGGATAATTAAAGAAGTATAAGGACAGGGTTAACATGTTCCCTGTCAAGTCATTATCAAGACATTATCAATTTATTTGCTTCAAGAGAAGGCATAAATGTTTTATAGGTTCAAAAAGAGTTCACCAATAGGACTGGGGACATAGCCACATGGTAGATTGCTTGCCTAGTAGGCATGAGCCTGGGGTTCAATCCCCAGCACCACCACCAAAACAACAACAACAACAACAACAACAACAACAAATTTACCAGTAAACATTTAAAAAGATGTAAGCTTGCACCTACCAACATTTACAAATTTTCATGAGTATTTGTGTTATGCAGATAGCTCATTTTCATTTAGCTTCTTTTGCTTATGTGCTGCTACAGAGGAAGGCGCAATTAGAAAGGAAGACCTAGACTTCTCCAGAGCTGAGAAGTAGCCTCCTTCATCTCTAAGAATCAGAGGCTCATATGAGGGAATTAAAAGATTAAAAAAGAAGCTAAATGAAATTTTTATCTGATAGATGGAATTGTGAAATACTATAGATGGAACCAAGATGCTTGGAATTAGCTGTGAGTTCAGCAGTTGAATATCACTTCAAAGCAAAGCAGCCTGCTGTCAAATTGTGTCATGGTTCAAGATGTTCACTGAATAAGGAAAAAAATTATTTTTTCATCTTCCAAGACCTTTATATGAATGCATTATCAATATGGCAGAGTTAGTATATAAGTATTCTTCAACTTGCTGCAGTGATAGAAACACTATATTTAAAAAATAGTAGGTGTAAAAAAAGCTTTGTGTTTTAAAAGGAAATTATTTATAATTACATTTAGGAAAAGAACTTTTAGAATTTGGAAAATAGTTATTATAGCTTAATAGCATAAGTGGACCAGTAGCTAAAATAAAATAAGGTAATTATAGGTCTGTAGCTACATAGGCTAAAATGTGTCTCAAGCTTAGGGATTTGGTCATGATTTTTTATATATAGCATGCTATTGGGAGCTCACACATTATCATGTTATTGTCCTACATTTACAATGAATGTTTGTCTTTTTCATTCAGATTTATGGAGAGAATTCTTCATGTGCAGGAAGAGCACTGAGAAATATTATTATCGTTCAGGCTGCTGACCTGGTGAAGGACAGAGTGAACCTTAAGGGGTTTTACAGGTAACACAGTTTCTTAACACCATATCAAAAACTTTCCTTCAGGGAGAAAAAAACTCACAAAACAAAACAACAACAACAAAAACCCAGCTTGTGTTAAATTGTGACCTTGATCATAGAGAGGTGGGTCATATCAGTACCAGCAGTGGAGGGGTTGCTGTGTTCTGTCTGTGGAGGATTCTGGTGATAACTTTTCTTTTGTTAAACTTCTCTTCTGTTTGTTTACCGTAAGGCTCTGGTTCTGAAGTTAGGGTACAGAATACCCAGCTACAAGTGTAGATTCAGTTGTGCTTCCTCTGAGATGTGGTATTTTATATTTTCTTGACTGTGTGTTGTCCTGAAAAATAATTAGAAATACAGGTCCCTTCTTCAAGGATTTAATTATGCTCCTGTGGGGATTCTTTGGCAGTCCATAAGCAGAGAGAGAGCTGCCTCACCCTCCAGGTGAGAGTGAATTCCATAAAAGGTACTGTTCAAAGTGGGGAGAGGCAGATTGGTGGAACATGAGGCTTACCCACCCTGCTAGTGAGTAAGGGCAGAGATATATTCAAGTAAGCAAGTACGTTCTTGGCCAAGTTTAGAGTAAAACTGACCAATAGTGTGATTCCTTACAAAGTTTGGAGCACTTGTTTGCAATTTACGGAAAGCCAAAAGTGGATTATCAGCTCTTTATTTTGCCAGGTGAAGATATGAAGCCATACCAAATGATACCAGAAGAAAATTATAAAAATAAAACAAATATAAACTACTATCATTTATTATTACTCTTCTTTAAGAAATGACATTTTAATACCATAAAGAATAGGAACAGTACTCAGAATAAACGTGTACAAAAAAAGGAGACGTATTCTCAGAATAAAGGATGTTCTTTTCAGTTAAATAAATTTAGTTTTATGAAAAATTCATATTTATAATATTCCTGTTTTTTCCACTGGCCACAGATGGGAAACATTTCATCATGGCCTGGATTCTGGGGATAGCGATACTTAGGCTATTGGAAGAAGAGGACTTTTCTTTATTGAGGCATAAATTATATACGATAAAATGCACAAGTCTTAAGTATGCATCTTGATAAGTTTTTTATTTATTGTATACTTATGTAATCATTATCTGTGTAACCACTGTGAAGATACAGAGTACTTTCATGTCTTAGAAAGTTCCTGCAGGCCTTTAAACAGTAACTTTTCCTTGCAACCAACCATTTTTTTTAATATAAAAATTTGGCAGATTATGTATTCTTAGGAGCCATTAATTAAGAAAATACGAAGTGTGGGGAGGAACCACAATGAATTAACCCTTTAAGGTCCTGTATTAAATCACATAAGGCTTTATGTAAGTTTTGAAAAGATGCTATCGGCTAAACATGACCTGTTCTGTTTATGAACAATGCTTTTGCATATTTGATTTCATGAACATCTTGAAAAAGCTCCATTATGTCCTGTTCTTTTCATTTGAAATTCATAGCCCAAAGTGTGAGAATTACTAGTTCATAGTCCAGGCCATATCAACAGGACAGGAACCAAGAGGGGCTGTGGTGGTTGGTCTACTTCATATAGAACCTATTTCTGTCTGTCTGTCTACCTGTCTTTCTCTGATTCATTTATTCAGTAGGTGATGGTATCAACTTTGGGCCCATCTGACTTGTTAAAAAAGTAAAATCATACCTGTGAGTCTTGGGATCTAGTTGAGTAAGCTCATAGGATTAATTTCAGTTACTGCATAGGCTATGTGTAAGAGCTCTCATTGTTCCTATTCTTATTTTCATTTGTTGAGATCTCCATGGATGTAGATTGAAAAGGGAATTGGGAGGTATATGTTAATCAGGAAAAAGAGCCATCTACCCAAGTTAGAACAGTTAGAATTTAGTGAGAACAGAGCCTGGAGTGTGTGTTTTGCTGTGATTGGAACAGAACAACTTTCTTTTATAATCTAAAGACTGATTAATGTACTGAGTTTAAAGATGAAGTGCTAGTATGATTGCTTTGAGTGGATCATTTTCATTTGTCTGGTAGTAAATTGAAGTAAAGTGTTCTCCATGTACTATGTAAGAATTCACTTCCAAGACTTTGAAAAGTTTTCTGTTCATTTCATACTGTAGGAGGAGTCCCACTGGCTTCTGAGACTTCATTTCCTTTGCATAAATAAGTCACTAAATACCACCATCCCACTTACATTTGAGGTTAGCATATGCATTACTGTTACTTAATTGCTAAAATTGTAATGGGAGAGAGGAGGAGGCCAAGAAAAAACGAATTTTCCACTCCAGAGATTAGTAAAATTCATGTTTTGTTATAGCAATCACAAAGCTTTGCAGCTCCAGCACCTCTATATCACAGTGTTCCTACCTAGAATTGCAACTGCAGTTAGATCTGCATGTACCGGGAACAATTTCTGGATTGAATACAAGTCTGAAAATACACTGTGGGTAAAAACTGCTGTCAGTAATGAAGTTGCTCTATTCCAACCATCTCTGTTTGTTTTCTCACTGCTCTTGCTGTGCTGAGATGATGATATTTTGACCTGATTATTGCAGACTTGGTCAGCAATTCAGGGGTCTAGGTATTAAATGCAGAGGCGATTTGCCTCATTTTGTTTGCTTTAGTGATATTAACGATAGTGCTTATCATTATCCCTCATGTTTTCCCTGGTACAGGTGGATGGTTGAAAGTGATTTAAACATAGTATGATAGAATTAGGGGAGGTGTAGAAAAGGATCACATGCAAAGGAAACAGTAGCTTATCTGAAAGTGAGGCACAGTATCCATTAAGATTGTCACAGTAATACCATGTTCTAGACTATGGGCTTAGAGCCCTGCCCTCCAAACAGATTGAGTCTTTCCCAAAGAGAAGGGAGAGGTGGGGGAGTGGGGCTTTGTGGTCAACAGTATCACCTGAGGGCTGATTAGGAGTGGGGCTCTCAGGTCCCACAGAGCCTTTAGAATCTGTACTTTAACAAGATTCCCCTTCCCTCCTGGATAACTCCTCAGCAAAATTCCGAGAAGCCTGGTCTACATCACCATTGCACAAGCAGATGTATCCACATAGCCACCTTTTGCAATTTGGTGGTTTGTTTAGTAAATAAATGTTTTATTGTGTGGGTCTATATTCCAAGTGATGTCATACACTCAGCAGGCTGAGAAGCTGCATTGTTTTAAGAAAATGAATTCAGATGATACAGCATTTAATCCACAGGACAAAATTGCTCTCAAAGCCAGAGACACTGGTTAATTGAGAGAGGCGTTGAGGAATTAGTTAATTAACACTTTGAACCTTGAACATCAAAGGTGTCCTGTAAAATTAGAAGTTAATATCAACCATTTGATCTAATTGTCTCTTTTGTTGATATCTGTTTTCTCATTTTGTTTAAAAAACATTTGTATATTTGACTTTTAATCTTTCTGTTGTCTTCATTCATGTTAACTTGCAAGTGAACACGTCTGAAACTGGCTTATGTGCCTTAGATTATCTTTTCCATAGTGACACTTTACCCCAAAACATGCTTCATCAAAAGCTAGAATGTCTGACCAAGTATCTCAGCAGAGAAGTTCATTACCTATTTTCCTGTATCCCTGAAAACATAGCACCTTATAGCAGTCCTATGTATTGTCAGTTAGGTATGATTCCGAGGTATATGTGACCATGCCAATCACGAGAGATAGAAAAAATGTACTTCTATTTTAGGAATACAAATAAATAATGACATCTCTGGTCCTTCAATACTGACTGTAGACTAAAGATCGCCAATACATGATGCCACTCTTTTTAATTTTCTTTCTTTTTTCTCTTTTTAACATTTTAATATAATTCCACCCTCTTTTCTCATAACGAAGGGTGGAATTCAATGACATTTCTGCAAATGAAGAAGCATATTTCAGAAAGTTTTGTTTTTACCCTGAGGCTGATACTGATGGAAAAGTAGGCATGAAGATACTGTTTGTAGTAACCAGGCTGTGGCATTATTGTGTTTTAAGACAGAGTACAAAGAAGGTATTTTATATTTGGTTACACATATAGCTGGATCTATGGACTTACGATCTAGGCTATTTAACTAGATTGTGCAACTTTCTAATATAATTTAAACAATCAAATTTGTTGCTTGAGACAAATTTTGGGGCTTAATCTTGGAAGAATCATAAATAGAACTATTCTTCACCTGCTGTGGTTACAATTTTGTCCTGCCTTCTTGAAATTTTTTGTTCTCAAAGGGACTAAATAAAAATCTACAAATGGTTGAACCAGAGTTTATCACCACCAACTTGAACAGTGTGGCTTTACTAGGGCAGAAGCACTATGTATATAAAGGGCTGCTAAATGTATTCCTTTATTTACTCAAACATTATGAACTTATTTTGAGAACTTATTTTGTGCCTCAGGCTTTTGTAATTGTTGGGGATTCACAGTAAGTTGTACAAAGTCACTGTTTTCCTAAAAATTATTTTCTGGAGGCAGAAACAAATATTATTCACTTGAAAAGATGTAGGATTACTACATAAAGGTAATTTGAAGAAAAACTATAAGAGGATTTAACTCTTAAGTTTTCCCTAAGAAGTGATATTTAAGCATTAATCTGAAAGATGAATAAGAGGTTATGTCATTTGTTCTTGGCTTGCTTGAACAAATGTTTAAAAAAGCAAGAATATGAAAGGAAATGACATTATACATAACATATTTATTTATTTAGAGGAAAATATGGGGCCAATTTCTCATTATGAATGGCTTTGCTTTTGTCCAGGAGGAGCTGTGTTGGGTCAGAACTAGTCGACTGGCTTCTCGAACATTGTCCTTTTGTCCAGTGCAGATCTATGGCCATAGGAGTCTGGCAGCTCCTACTAGACATGGGAATCATGTCATCAGGTTAGTATTATATACTTTATTAAGCTGTTTGACCAAAATATATTTGCGTTTCTAGAGGATGTCACAACCTGGATGGAAATTGTTTTTGAAGGTAAGTATCTACAATCATTTTTATTTTCTAATTAAAAGTACCAAGTCATCTTCTGATTCACTTATTTTTATTCACATGTTCTAAAAGAATAATTAGGAACTTGTTGATTTAGAGACTAATACCTGTAAAAGGTCTTTCCCTCACCCTCTCCTTTCTCTACTCAAGATTCTACTCACAAAATTTTTTAATCAGTGACATCTTTAGTTGCTTGCTCTGAATGTATTATTTATCTTGCTGTACTTAATCATCAGAAACTGATTTTGTGAGTGGGACGTGTATGCCATTTTAACTGACTAAGTAATCATGAATGCTTCAAGATATGACCTATGAAGATTAGCTGTTTAAACAGGATAGAAAATAGATGTTAACTTGAATCTAAAATAGATGGTGATATCTCTTTTCTTAGTCGAGCCCAGGGAATTGAAAGATTAGAAACCTAGCAATCTGGATTCTTTAGTGCAAATCTCTCAGGTGCTGGCTCATCACTGAGAGGTCTTTTTTTTTTTTTTTTCTTTATAGGTATGAATTTTGAGAGCATACCCCTGGTGCCATTGTGAAAGAGTGGTACAGATGGGGACATGGTTGTAATCTTCTTAGTCAATAATACCTAGCACCTAATACTCTTATTTAGAAAATCAGTTAACTGCTTTTGTGGAATGGAGGTATTATCAGCTCACTTGCTAGGTTCAGCCTTCTGGTTAATAGAACATTCATTTTGTGTTTTTTTTTTTTTTTGGAAAAGTCTACAACTTATAATTCCTTCACTTGTGGGTTTCCAACCATGTTAGTAATGACATTTTGGATTGGGCAAGTCTGTGTTGCAGATGCTATCCTGTATGTAATAGAATTTGTGCAGCATCCCTTTCTTCTGCCTTCTAAGTGCCATAATCACAAACACACACACTAGAGTTATGACAACCAAAAATGTCTATAGACATCACCAAATGTCTTCTGAGGGGGGCACAGTCACACCTAGTTGAGAACCATGAATCTTGCTAACTTAAAACTTGCTGTCATGTAGTAATTGGGTGTCAGTGAAGAAATTAAATATATTAGCTTGTTTCGGGACACTGAAAAACATTTCTTGCCATCCTCTTTGAGTCAGTATTGATTTTATTGACATTTGTCTCTGAAGCAGAAGAATTATCAAAATCTTGTGAATATGCTGGCAAAACTTCAAGTAATCAAAATAGACTAGCCAATAAATCCTTTTCAATTCAATGGGATAGTGAACATGAATGAGCTTACAATGTAGAATCATAGTCTTACCTCTGGCTTCCCCTTAATAATTATTGGGTTTTCAATTTATTGTTTTATTTTGATTGTCTAAACTATATACTTAAAAAAAACCGATCCATATCTTTTTTTTTTTTTTAATTTCAAACAGTGGACCAGCATCTGTATTTTCAAGATACTTATGTTTTCTACCAGTTTTCATCTGATGAATGTAGCTACCTGTACTGTGAATTTGAAAGAGAAGAAGAATGGCAAAATGGCGTCAAACTTCTGTTGCAACTTGTTCCTCTCATTCCTGCGAGAGCTGGCATCTGTGAGCTGTAAGTGGGGGTGATCATGCGCCATTGTTAGATGATTCTTAGAGAATGTGTACTGTGTCCAGAGACTTTGCTATGCTCTTTAAGATCACTATCCAGTTTAGGAGGTAGTTGTACTTTTCCAATTTTTTAAATCAATTTTTAAATTTATATATGACAACAGAATGCATTATAATTCTTAATACACATATAGAGCACAAATTTTTCATGTCTCTAGTTGTAACAAAGAATATTCACACCAATTCGTGTCTTCATACATGTACTTTAGATAATGATGTCTGCCATATTCCAAAGAACTATTCCCATTTTTCAGATGCAAGTTCACAAAGGTAAAATAAATTGCTGAAAATTAAATCCAATTCCTAAATGACCAATGTGGTATTCAAGTCCCAGATGTCCGTGCCTCACCAGCTGCACCACACTGCTCCTGATTTACCATTGCTGTATGAGTAGATGATCTAAATTAGGAATAATTATGATTGGGCTTAAATATGAAATGAAATAATAACTCACTTCTTAACCACCATTCCAAGTCGTGACTTTGCTAAGAAAGAGCTCCGCAGACATTTCTGAAAATAATCTAGATGCAATATTTGGCAAATTAAAACACGTGAATCATTATCACATGAAGATACTGAATCACTGTATGATTAAAATTAATTAAAATTAGAAGAGGCTTAGGAACAAAACTTTAGTCATGATATGGAGACTTTGCCATGCCTTTGTTTATAGTGATAGTGACAAGCTTATTTCAGAAATGAGTTACAAATTAAAATTTCAGCTGAAATCTTTTATATACATAGAATATTTCAGGTCATAGAATATATCTCCATATTGTTAATTCCTTCAAGGGCAAATGAAATTGTCCTCATTTCTTAGGTAAAAAAGTAGGTTCAGTTCAGATAGACATATCTGTATAATGTAACAGAGGTTAGTTACTCTTATTAATTAAAAGGTGACATTGCTGAATGCTTAATACAGTTTGTTTTTAGGAAATGAAAGTTTCAGGATATTATGAGACACTGTGCTAATAGATTTATTGAAGAGAATATATTTTATGTCAGGTACTGTGCTAAATAAATGCCTTATGTTTCATATTTCATTTTCAGAAGATTTCCATAAGACAGATACTGTTATTATCCCAATTTATAAGTGAGGAAACTGAGGCACGGGGACCAAGTAACCAGTACAAGTCACACAAAAGTAGCAAGCACAGAGTCTCGGTGTTTGGATCCATGTCTTTATAGCTCTAATGTCCCTTCTTTAAACACTTGCTATGGCATCCTTGGAAGTTATGGGGATCATTCTAGTATCCCCTTCTGAAAGAGTATAATCAGAAGCTATGAAAACTGTTTGAGTTGTAAAATGGTATGGATTTTCCCACCACTGCTGTTTATAAAGACCCTTACAATGAGAAAGTAAAGTTCAATATCACTGAGTAGGCCAAGTACGGAAGATGTTCTTTATTGTAATGTGCTCTTAATAAGGTCAGAAACATCTAAGAAAAGGCAAAGAGCATGTCAATAAACTTTAGTGAGCTTTCTAAGGAGTGGGATGCTTATAAACCAGAAGTGGTGTACTGGCTTTGACTCGGAGGGACCAGCATTCACTAGTAGCTCTTCTCAACCATTTCCTGTTCTGCACACAAAATGGATATGTGTGCAATCCCATGGGTGTGCCCAGATTAACAGGGACAGGAGGGCAGCAGAAATAACCTTGCAAGAAGTCTTTGTGATTTAACACTACCTCCTTCTTCCCACCTCAGAAAGCAAATCTGAATGTCAGTGGGTGAGATGACAGTTCTGTGGAAAGCCTGAGTCTCTTCTAATTTCTAAAAATGAAAATACTTTTAAAATTTGAGCTCTAATATGAATTGCAGATGAGTTGCATCTTTTGTCACACTGATCACTTTGGACACAAATGTCAGCTTCTGGAGTTGAGAATCACCATAGCATGCCATGTTTATCAGCAAGTTTTTGCTGTTGGTATGAACATGTGCTTTTGTGAGTGATCGCTGACTCCTGCAGACAAATGGTCACGGGGGACCTATGAACCCTTCTGTCTCCCTTATTATAAGTATTAAATATAAAAAGATAAAATTATTGGAGTGGAGAGAGAGAATTTTTTCCCTGTGCTAGAATTATAAATCAATTCGTGTAATGGTAGAATGTAGTTGATTAAATTTTGGGAAGCCAGGATTCTGTTTATGTAGATTTGGAATGAACTATGGTCAGGGACACTGTCCTCTGACATTTGCATTGTCAAAATCCTTGGCATGGTTCCATACCTATGTTTCCATCCTAACTCCTGCTCTGACCTGGCAATCTCAACCTCTTCAGCCTCTGGCCCACACCAGTTACTCCTCCTGTGATGTGATGCTCTTGCTCTCTCCTCTGCCTCTGTCCTTGTGAGTTAAATTCTACCCAACCCTCAAGGGGGAGCCCAAGTCCTACCTTGACCACAAAACTTTCATAATGTCTCTGATCTGCATTGGTCTTTTTTTGGGTAACTTATTGCTCTTGTTCTTTGTAATAAAAAATAAATAAAAATAAAAAACATTTAAATTCACTCTTCTGTGTCACTCTTAGCTGTATGTTGTTTCATTTTGATCCATTCTACTTAAATCCCTCTGCATTCTTACATTGTTTCATTCATGTTGTTTATTTATGGACTGAAAACCTTTTTCTTTTTAATAAGCTTTTTTGATATTCAAGAGCTATTAGTGTCTACCTATTAGGTCCCTCTAATTTGCTGTCTTCTCTCTGTCTTTCAAATAATTTGAGAGAACCACTTAATGTCTCTATGTAAACACAATTCCGTTCTATACAAATGCATTTCTACAAGAGAAAAAAAAATAAAGGGGATTTCTTTTCTTTTTTTTTTATTTAAAAAAGAATGTTTAAAGTAAATGAAAATGAAGCTGCTTCAAGTTTCCAGGCTAGTTTGAGGGAACAAAATTTCTGTTCTAAACAAAATAACTTTTATACCCCAACTGAATAGATAATTCAAAAGGAGAGAATTGGTTGTTAAGGGTGCTATCTTGGGCAAAGAGAACAGTCATGGTTCCTCATTCAGACTGACAGCCAAGTCAAGTTACCCAGGGTGTACTTTTTCTAAACTCTGCTTTTGTGTTTTGGGTAGGAGTAGAGGAAGAATCGATGAAGAATGAAGAAGTAACAGTGTAGGGAGGCAGCCTATTCATTCCTTCAGGATCAGGAAGGTGTTTCTCTCCAACATGAACTTACTTGAGGATCTAGGCCAAGGATCTAGGCCTTTATGGCAGCTCCCAACTCACCAGGTGTGAGAGGGGCAGGCGTCTGAGCAGACAGAGCCTGTGATCCTTGGATATATAAAAATCTTTCCAGTTACAGAGCAATTGATGCTTATGCTATTATTAAAAGACTTGTAGAGGGTTGCCGAAATTGAACTCTGGTTGCACTTAGATATGTAAAGAAAAAAAAATGTAGCTTCTGTGTCTTTTACTAGTGGTCACCATCCCATTGGGTAGTCAGAAGAAGAAGTCCCAAATTTTTGTCTAGTCCAGTAAAATCATTCTAATGTAGTAATTTTAAAAAATCTTTTTTAAACCACTGTCTCTCAGCATCTTTCTCTGCTCCTCAACTAGACATCATCCAGAGACATGATGAGTGGTGTGGGTCCCTGGATCCCTTGTTCTTGACAGTGAAAAACATGGAAGGCTCTCCTGTCCCAGCTGATACTTTCTCTACTGAAAGCGTCATTGTTATGTGCACAGGTCTACATGTCGTCCAATGCAATGGTTGATTTTCAGTCCTGGTCTTACTTGACAGGCCAGCGTCCCGTGGCACACCTGATCACTGCCTTCTGGAAGCAGACTTTCCACTCGGCATCCTTGGTTCTTTATCCCACTGGCTTCTCTTTTGCAGGCTCCCTTGCTTATTCTTCCTCTTCCTGACTGTATTAACTACAGCTTCAATGCTCTGATGTCTTGCTTACTCTGGAGAGACTGCCCCATCCAAAGATAGTCAATTTCTAGAGACAACTCCTGCAAGCTTACTTTTTATATGCAGATCAACCAATCCTAGCCCAGCCTTCTTCCACCTCAGGGCCACTTTCCACCTCCCTAATCACCCCAGGCTCAGCTACCAGGCAACTAAGGGCAGCCTCTATGCCCCAGGGCCTGGTGAAATTATTCAAATTAGTCAGTCCCCAGCCTGTATATCCCACCTCATCTGGTATGGCTTGTGGGAACCACAGAAAATTCTTGCCAGCATTTTCCCTGCCTCCTGACTGACCATATGGCCCCTTGAAGTATGTCATTCCCCTTCCTCTTGGGAACTGTAACTCTTTTCAGCAGCAGTCTTCTCTGATTATTCAGGTTGGCCACACCTGAACAATAATAACACCTGTTTTTAAAATACCTCTAAACACGGAGTGTCCCAGAGCAGTCTTTAGTCTTCTCTGTTTTCTGTTGCCTCTTTGGATATGCCCTCACCCAGTCATGTATTTAATGTCAGTTCTGTAGCAATGGCTCCCAAAATTCAGGTCCCCTTAGCACCTTGTGAAACATGGCACTCACCCCCCACTCCCACCCGCAGACTTCCTCACCTCTGCTCTCTTTATGCTCATCCTACTTAATTTCTCCTTTTCTACCTGGCATGGGTAAGCAACATGAGAACTCCACTGGCAGCGTTAGTTTCTGAAAGGTGCTGGATTCACACTCTTAGACTGCGTAGCTCAAGTTCAAGTCTGCCATTCCAATGTCCCAAATCTACCATGTATACTTCTGACATTTTCTCACTGGATTCTCATGAAACCTGGATAGAAAGCAATACTGTTCAGGTAAACAAATGGTTTTTCAAGTATTTTCCAAAACCTTTTCCACAATGAAACTCAGCTGAAATTTTGTATTAAGATATTAGGTAACAAAAATTTCCATCTGTCTCTTTAAATGTTTTTATAGAAAATATTACTCTGCTCTTAGTCTTTGTTATTACTCATCACTCCCTCTCCCAAGGAAGCCTGAAGTCCTCCAAAATTTCCATTGTTTATAGACAAGGCTTATTCCACATATGGGAACAGATGGCTTACTCTTTATCAGAGCACATCTTTCGTGGAGGGGTAGGTCAGGTACTGGGGGCACTCAACCACTGAGCCACATCCCCAGACCTTTTTTGTATTTTATTTAGAGACAGGGTCTCACTGAATTGCTTAGCACCTTGCAATTGCCGAGGCTGGATTTGAACTCTGGATCCTCCTGTCTCAGACTCCAGAGCTGCTCGGATTATAGGCCTGTATCACTGCGCTGGGCCAGAGCACATCTTTAGTTAAGTGTACTACAGGAATTCTAGCATAAATTAAACTTGTAAGTGCTGGGGTAGCTCATGGTAGAGCACTAGACTCAGTCATGAGTTGAGCATAGCATATGTGAGGTTGATCAAAGTGTTCAAACTTTCAGTCATGAGTTGAGCCTAGCATGTATGAGGTCCTGGGTTCAAAAAAAAAAAAAAGTTTTTAGGATTGGGGTACTTGAGCCTTTGAAATGAAGCTGTTTAGTTAAATATGAAGTATTAGTCTTAAATTCCTCAAAATAAAATGTGAAAAATATATCAGTATCTGATTTTATTTAATTTTAGACTAATATATCACTGTGTACCCTGGACCTTTAATGAAACCTGTCATATTCACAATCTATCACTGTTTTGTAAATTTCCTTTGTCAGCAAAACTAGCAGCCTGACTCTATGAAAAATGATTTTCTTTCAAGAGGTGAACACGTGTTTGCATTCATGATATCAAGATCTCAAGAAAAATGTAATTCTCATTCTTCTGCCATCTTACTTTAAGAAAAAAAAAAGATAGGAATTTGCTCTGTTAAAAGCAAATATATATGGACATCTTCAGAATATCAGTTAAGGGCGGGGAAAGAGGACAATGTTGATCAAAGGATTCAAACTTTCAGTCATGAGTTGAGCAAGTTCTGAGGATCTAACCTGCAGATGGGTAGCGATGCTGACCACTATATATACCATGTATACAGAGATCAAATCACCACCCTTAAATATACACTGTACACCTTAAATATACACTGTCTTTACTCCTTAAAGACAACTTTGGTTTTATCTGAGATAGGGAGCTAGTCACTCCAGGATTTTGAGTGAGGAGAGATGTGCTATATCTTACATTTTTGCAAGATCGCTGTGGCTCTTGGGTCCAGGCGAGAGATGTGGCTGTGACCACAGTGGTGGTGATGGAGGTGGTGAGAAGTGGGCGATCCACTTTGAAGGAGCAGCCAACAGGATTTCAGGATGGGTATAGCAGCAAGTGTGAGGGAGAGGGAGGTCAGGATGATTTCCAGCTAGAAGTGGGGAGCTGCTACTCGTTAAGGTGGAGAAGGCTGTAGGAAGCTTGTTCTTTTCTCTTTGGGGGAGGGATGAGTAGAATGATGACATGTCCAGTTTGACGGTTGGTGGGACAAGGGCAGAGGAGCAAGGCTTCTGCCATCCTGTATCCTTACAGTAGCACCCTTAAATATTAGATCTCAGAAACTTATAAAGACATCAGCACCAGGACTCGGCACTCTCCCTTGGAGAATTAACCAGCTCTGGCCTGTCCTGTTGGTAAACAGAGTCCTTGAGAAGCAACCAGGAGAATTCCCAAAGACAGAACTTGCTGGCTGAGAGTTTTCTGCTGGCACAAACACTCAGGGATGGGTCTCCCTTCTTGGGGTCACTCCCTTTCTCTCCTGTCTGTCACTTGCTACTGCTGTTAGTTGCTGATTCCTGCCAAAGTTTCCTTGTTTCTTTTCTTTAACCACTGATACACCAAACCCACAGCTTCTCTCTTGTTCACAGCCCCCTTTGGTAATAATGGAAAATATGCAAATATTAGACTTGATATTTTTTTCTGCAGCATTTGTTTCATTATCTACTTGATCTGATAAGTGAGAACTTTCCTGGGTTGCACTGTTGTGTATTTGCACATATAAATAAGACTTTATTTACATTTTATAAGAATACATTTGCTAAGAAAAGTGAATTATA
The DNA here is from genome assembly GCF_048772815.1 of Callospermophilus lateralis. NCBI lineage: Eukaryota > Metazoa > Chordata > Mammalia > Rodentia > Sciuridae > Callospermophilus > Callospermophilus lateralis. The sequence continues at coordinate 79,553,117 of NC_135305.1, read as the reverse complement.
TTTTTGGGCGTTTAGACATATAGAGTTGAGTCGGTGGAATAAGGTAAAAAATGGCCATGGCAGTGACGGTAGAAGAGTAGCCAAGTGCTGTCCTCTCTTTTTTTTCCCTTCCTTCTTTCTCAAGCTCTTTAGCTATCTGGCTGTGAGGGCCAATCCTGTTCCCCTGAGCCTCCTTTACATTAGGTGAGACACAGGTGGCTGCAGGTGGAGGGGAGATTGAGTTCTGTTGGCAGGAAAGGAAGAATGTTTCTGAAGTTTAGAGCTCTCAGCAGGCAGTGGGGGTGAACCTGAAGAACGGGGTCTAGGAATGGCGAGCCCAGACCTGGGCAATTTTGGTATCTACAGGAGATTGGGCAGAAGAAGAGAGAACAGAGCCAAACAAGTGGATTGGAAGGTGATCAGAGTTATGTATTCAAGAGAGGTCAAATGCCTGGACTGTCTGAGAGGTCTGGCAGGGGGGGAGGGACCAAAGGAAAGAGGAGGATCTGGTGGTTGGCCAAGGAAGAGATGGCCATGGTATGACCTGGGTGCCACAAGGAGTGAGAGGCCCGGATAGATGTGTCGGCTGGAGGCAAAGGGGTCAGTGTGAGTTAGGTGCAGTTCACAGAACCTATCAGAGGCTCACATGGGTGAGCATAAAGTTCCTGGAATTGCCACATAGAGTCATTTTGAAGGCAGATGGAGAAACAGGGAAGCTCGGGGGGATTCAGAAGCTAGAGAAGGATTTGGGAGTTCTGGGTATAAATCTAAATCGTGGTGACTGAGGTAGTAAAAGTGGGATATGGGCGGCAGGATAGCTCCCAGGAGATCATCACTCTCTTTTATATCTATTTCCTTCAGAAACGTTTTTGCCAAGGTATGTTTTGTGCTGGAAGAATGATGAAAGATAGTTTTGCTTCGGAGCGGGGACTGAATTATTTGTCACTAGAGCAACCACAGCTCAGCCAATTGCTCATGAAATAACCATTACCAGTCATGTACACGTGTGCTTCCCTCGGAATTTTGAGTTTCTTTCAGCAGTTTATTGGAATTAGATTCATGGCAGAATCTGTGCTAGCACTAAACACCTCATGCCCATTAACTAATCCTCCAGGGATCTTTTGGGGTCTGAGAATCACAAAGAGGCAGCACCAGCCCACGCTCTCTAAGACAGACAAAGCAGAAGCCCTTGCTTGGTGCCCTTGTCTCTAGGGTGCTTGGTTCTTAATTTCCTGTCAGATCCCTCCAGTCACTTTAGCTTAATCACGTAAGTCTGGTTTGGTGGCTTAGGTTGTAAAGGGTTTCAGATAGTTCTCTTCTCAGTAGAATTTTAATAATAAAATTTGCTGTTTGACAGACTCATTATCCAGATTATTTTTTTTTAAGTATGCCAAGGCATAGTGCTTAGTTCCCACTGTTTTTATTGGGCAGATCATTAGCAAGATTTTCAGAAGTCTTGCTGCTGCATGAGTAATTAAGGTATTTGACAACCTGAGCACTGTTCTATACCTGCATCTAGCAATTCTTGTAAAGGCAGTGGCTTATAATTCATTGCTTTGATTTAAAGGATGTGACTTTTTTTTTTTTTTTTAATTCCTGAAAAAGGGTGTAATAACATTTACAGAAGCAAGAAGCCAGTGCTGGAATTGATCCGACTAGCTTTTCCCTTCTTGAAGAGTTGCTGCTCAGCTCTCCTGTGAGCTGGGAGAAACCTTCCTGCCCCACAAGGCCTGTGCTCCAGGTGGCCCACTGCCACTTCTGAGATTGAAATCAATCACTGGATTGTGATTCTGATAACATGGCTCTACAGGGCAATTACTGTGAAACCCTCCACATGCATAGAATGTGTCGAAAGGGATTACTTGTGGAAATAGATTTGGGAGACAATTTTATATATTCAGTTGGCACTAGTCAATTTTTTTTTCCTTGATCAAACCAGGAAAAAAATGTCATTTGTAAGATTTTTCTTAAGTAGAAAATTTTATATTAGTATATACATTTGTGTAGTGGAAATTTTTTCACAACTTAAGTAAAAAATATAATTTTTTAAGTAAAACCACTTAGAGTAGCAGTATAGAAAGTCTTAAAAAGACTGGGAATGGAACTACCATACAACCCAGCTATCCCACTCCTTGATATTTATGCTGAAAAGCTAAAATCAGCATGCTGTAGTGATGCAGGCAAATCAATGTTTATAGCAGCACAACTCAAAATAACCAAGTTATGGAACCAGCCCAGGTACCTGTCAACAGATGAATAGATTAAGAAAATATGGTGTGTATACACAATGGAGTTTTAATCGACCATAAAGAAGAATGAAATTATGGCATTTGCTGGTATATGGGTGGAACTGGAGAACAACATACTAAGTTAAATAAACCAGACAGAAAGTCAAGGGTCCAATTTTTTTTTCTCATATGTGGAAGCTAGAGCAAAAAAAGGAATGAAAGCAGGGTGGCTGAGGGGATCCCTTGGAAAGAGTTCAGTGGAGTAGAGGAAGGGTATTGAGGAGGAGGGAGAAGGGACATGAAAAGGGAGGAACAGTAGCTGAAATTGACCAAATCACACTCTGAACCTATGTGAATATACCACAGTGAATTCCACCTATGTGTATATCTATATAAAGTTCCAATTACAAAACAATATATAAATAGAAGGAAGACCAGCAGAGTGGAGGGAGGGGAACGGGGGAAAGAAGAAGGGAAGGAAAGAGGAAGAACTGGGACTGAAATGGAACAAATTATGTTCTATGCATATATGATTATAATGTATAATTATAATAAATTAGTAAAAACACTTTTAATGTGACTTTTCCTAAACAAACTGATATACCTTACCCTGTTAGTTATTTCACAAATGCATGTTTTTGTTTTTGTTTTTTTTTGTTTTGTGTTTTGGCTTTTCCACTGGGCTGTGGTCTCGCAACGATAAAGCATATTTCTTCTGCCATTTGTATTTTCATAATTTCCATTATAGTATTAGGCCTAAAACATACTATTTCACAGAAAAGTTGTTTAAACTAAAACTCAAGTGTAGTGAAAAATTCACATTTTATACTTTTTAAAACTTGGATTTCATTTATATCTAGAGGAAATTTTAGCACTTACCCACCTTATATTTCTGATGTGCTTTTGTGCATGCCCATATTTGTATTGGGTGTGTCAGGGTTGTTCTGTGATATTTGAAGAACAGCACTTGATCCTTAGAATTCAGTTGGTGCATTTGGGAGGGGGAGTACCATGGATTGAACCCAAGGGTGCTTAACCACTGAGTCATATCCCAGCCCTTTTTAATTTTTTATTTAGAGACAGGGTCTCTCTGAGTTGCTTATGGTCTCACTAAATTGCTGAGGCTGGCTTTGAACTTGTGATTTTTCTGCCTTGACCTCCCCAGCCATTGGGATTATAAGTGTGCACCACTGCGCCCAGGTATAAAAAGATTTTTACTAATTAATGTTTAAGAAATAGTTGTCTTGTAACAGGATTGTGTTTCTGTGGCTTTACAGACACAATGCTGTTTGCATACTTTCACTTATGTCATAATGATGGTGTCATTTGTTGCCCTTTATTCCTTATAACTTGGAAGATAAATTTGAGTGACCGAAGTTGAATACTTTGTTTTTTGTTTCTCAAAGGTCTCATCAGAAAATTGAAGACGCCGAAGAAAGCAGTGATGAGATTCTTGCTCGTCTAACCTCTGCGGTAAGGCCATGCAATTTCCCTGTCTAGGGGTGCAGAAGTAATGAGGCTGGGTCTTCCAAGGAAGCCTGTTTGGGTGGTGGTGGAGAGAGATTTGCCCGGTGGCTGCTCTTCATTGTGGGAGGCCCAAGGCATGGCAGAAAGAAAGTGGATTTGACTTTCTGTGCCCTGATGCAAACACTTTTGCAAGATTGCAGATATCCCTGGTGGAAAGTTCCTGCAGTCTTCGTGGAGGCATAGTATCTGATTGTTTAAATCCAGTATGATTTAACCTAGGAAAAATTGTGATCTGCTGCACAAAGTACAAAAGACTATCTGTTTTATTATGGGAAAAATACTTTAGGTAACAAAAGGGCAAGATGTTGGTTTTTGTTGGTTGGTTGGTTTGTTTTTGTCTTTGTATTTTTGCAGTACTGTGGTTTGAACCCAGGGCCTCCCACTTGCTAGGCAAACACTCTACCACTGAGCAACATCCTCAGCCATTGTAGTACAGTACATTGGATTTTAATGTACTGTACTACACCATCATCGTTGTGGTTATTAAAGCCACTGATTCAACATGGTGAGAGCATTGCTAATTGAAGGAGAGTTCATGCCTTTCTTCATAGCAAAAGTTGGCTGAGGTCATTAATCATCAAACTTTTTTTTGACAGGCTCTTGCAATCCTGAGTTACAAAATCTTACCCATTGACCTGGCTATTTGGAAGCTTTTCTACACTTCCCAAAGATTCCTTATTCTGCTTGAATTCCATTAATAAAACGATTATTGCATAAAATCACACTTGATTGGGTTATATGTATGGATGAAACTATCTGCACAGTGTTATGCATCAGTTTTGTCACCTGGGCATAGCTTGAATAATGAAAGTTGCTTGTCCTACTCTTCTGGCATGCAGCTAGGAAAGTAATTGTTTATTAGGTATAGTGATGGGTCGTATAAAATGTCACATGAAATGAAATATTGACAGCATATTATGAAAAAAATATTTAACATGGCTTCTATTGTTTAAAATATGGACCCAAATGGAGGAGTGCCTATTGTAAACAAAATAATAATTGACATCTTAAAAAAATCACTCTAGGTCAGATACTATGTTATATACTATATGTATGTATGTATACATGTTCATACACATGTATGTACATTCTGCTAAATTGCACCACAGTTCTATGAAGCAGCCGGTATTACTTCTGTTTTGCATATATGAGATCTTGTAGAGGTTAAGTAATTTCACCCAGCTAGAAAGGAACAAAACCAGAAACTGAGCTCAGAATGTTTTCTCTCCTAATCAGGTTCTCTTAAATGTCATTTCTCATTTTTTCATAATATAGAACATTTATTTCAGAAATGGTAAAGATATGTAAGATTTGATTCCTACAGCCATCCCAAGAAGGCAAGACAGGTAGATTAGAAAACTGACACAGGATATGGTTGGAAACTGAACACCAGAGAATGTGATGTCTAGGTTTTAAATGCAAGAACAGTCACAGAGAGCACCATTGAGGTGACTGTACCACCACTGAAGACAGCAGAGCTTTGAGCAGGTGATGATCTTGGAGATTTCTTCTAGCTGCAGGACTTACTGTGGACAGGTGTGGGAATAAGAAGGTGCAGTGGGAAAATAGTACACCCACCTGATTAGAGGAGAAGGCATTAGTTTAAAAAATGAAAGATTTTTTTTTAACAACAGATTAATTTGATGAAGTGAATATTTAAGAAAGAAGAAGGTTGGAAGAAGGGAGACCGTTGGAGATTGAGGAAAGCCTAGGTTATGGTAGATTTTGTAGAAATCAAAAGAAAGACAAGTTCAATAAGGAACATAAAGAATTCTTAAAAATCAGTAGGGCTAGGTAAAGGTAGAAGGGGAGTCAGACAAATAAAGTTCCAGATTCTTGTGCATGGACACACGTTGATGCTTCTAAGAAGTTGAGTAAAGTATGTGGAAAGGGAGATGATTTGGGGGTACCTACTGATGTTTGTGGAGATAAGAACATACAAGTATTCAGGGAAAACTGGGAGACATGAGTCTGGTGTTCACGGAGGTCAGGGCTAAGTCCTTTGAAGCAGACAGAGGCGTCACAAATGCAAGAGCAGAGTAGAAAAAGGAGTCTAGGGAAGACCCACAGTGAGAGATCACCAGGGAGAGGAGAGGACAGGGAGAGGAACAACTGGGTGGTTTTTACCCTGGAAATCAAGTTCAAAATAGTTCACTATGAATTTAGTTAAAGTAACCTAACTGGGAAAATACTCAAGCTGAAAGACTGAATAAATCAAGGTAAATTATAAGAGGGGGGCATTTTTTTTTATTATTTTTTAAAATTTTTTTCATCTTTCATACATTTGATTCAAGTGAGTTATGCATTTCCATTTTTACCCCAAATACAAATTGCAGAATCACATCAGTTACACATTCACAATGTTTACATAATGCCATATTATTGACTATTGTATTCTGCTGTCTATCCCCCCTCCCCTCCCCTCCCATCTTCCCTCTCTACCTCATCTGTTGTTGTTCTGTTCTCTCCCTTCCCCCCCTTTCCCCTCACAACCTCTTATATGTGATTTCGTACAACGCTGAGGGTTTCCTTCCGTTTCCATGCAATTTCCCTTCTCTCTCCCTTTCCCTCCCATCACTCGTCTCAGTTTAATGTTAATCTTTTCCTCATGCTCTTTCCCCCTGTTCAATTCTTAGTTGCTCTCCTTAAATCAAAGAAGACATTTGGCATTTGTTTTTTAAGGATTGGCTAGCTTCACTTAGCATAATCTGCTCTAATGCCATCCATTTCCCTGCAAATTCCATGAATTTGTCATTTTTTTAGTGCTGCATAATACTCCATTGTGTATAGATGCCACATTTTTTTTATCCATTCATCTATTGAAGGGCATCTAGCTTGGTTCCACAGTCTAGCTATTATGAATTGTGCTGCTATGATCATTGATGTGGCAGTATACCTATAGTATGCTCCTTTAAGGTCCTCAGGGAATAGTCCGAGGAGGGCGATAGCTGGGTCAAATGGTGGTTCCATTCCCAGCTTTCCCAGGAATCTCCATACTGCTTTCCATATTGGCCGCACCAATTTGCAGTCCCACCAGCAATGTACAAGTGTACCCTTTTCCCCACATCCTCGCCAGCACTTATTGTTGTTTGACTTCCTAATGGCTGCCAATCTTACTGGAGTGAGATGGTATCTTAGAGTGGTTTTGATTTGCATTTCTCTGACTGCTAGAGATGGTGAGCATTTTTTCATGTACTTATTGATTGATTGTATGTCCTCTTCTGAGAAGTGTCTGTTCAGGTCCTTGGCCCATTTGTTGATTGGGTTATTTGTTGTCTTACTGTTTAGTTTTTTGAGTTCTTTGTACATTCTGGAGATTAGGGCTCTATCTGAAGTGTGCGGAGTAAAGATTTGTTCCCAGGATGTAGGCTGAGGGGGGCATTTTTTAATAAAAGGACGGAGGAGACAATTTCATCTTTTCAAAGGATGCTTGCTCAGCCTAGAAGAGTAAAAAACAAAACAAAACAAAACAAAAGCCTGTGCTGAGATTGAGGATCTTGATTCTTGTTTTTTTTTCCTTCTAACAATGTGACCCTTGGTCAAGTTGAGCTGTTGGGCTAAACCATCTCTAAGGTTTCTCCAAGTTCTAAAATTCCCCTGGTCATTCTCTTAGCTTTTATTAAGGGACTGTTGTGCTAGGTTCACCTCTTCAGAATGTGGTAGCACCTGTTGGCACTGGTAGATACATTTTAAGTTACCCAGGTGCTAACTGCATGCAACAAGAGAGATGTTTACATGCATCACCCAAGTTAACCATTCTCCTGTATTAGGAGTACAGGCAGTAAAGGAATGAAAACAAAAGTCACGTTTGTAACATAGAGTTGCTGGTGTGCTCTCTCTGAGGGTGTGTGTGCTTTAGGGGCAGTTGAAAGGGGCAGTGGTTTCCAGCGGTACAGTTAGCTCTGCCCTCTTGCAGATGCACCTTTATAAATTTCAAATTTGGAAGTTTTGTATACCTGTCTCTTGAAACAAAACAAAATAAACAAACAAACAAAAAAGAATCCTTATTTCTTTAATCCCTATAGTTTATTTCCTAGTCCTTCTCTTGGGTTTATCAGTAGGAAAGATCTTGTAATCTATAAAAAAAAAATACCTGAAATTCTACTCTATAAGACAATTCTAGTGAATTTTCATATTGAAGGACATGAGGAACAGTGCATGAGTAGAAATAAAAGTGCCTTTATAATTCCTTCTGATTTAGAATTGTCAACTTTATATAAAGCATGAACAATTAAAATGGTCCAATCATATATCTAGTAATATTTCAGGGAATGGTGACCTTTCCAAGTGCCTGACATACAAAAACTTAAATAATTAATTCTGTGGGAAGTTTTCAGCTTAAGGAAGGACAGGATGTAATGGACCCTTGCCTTTATGTGAAGTCTTCACAGATGCTCTGGCGATTGTTATCTGGGATCAATCTGTTTCCCTGTTGCATATATGATTTATACCTTAGCCTCTTTATAATATCTCCTGGCTTTTTTGATAGCTTGAAAACCCTTTTCTTTTTTACTAGACTCTGAGTCTCTGGAGGACCAATAAAACTGGTCAGCTGAGAAAGTCCCTTGAGTCCCTCAGCCTATTAGTTTCCATCTTTGAAGTTCTGAGCATAATCTTATTTTTAAACTTGCTTCTTCCAGTGTTCATGACAAATAGAGTATTCAGAATTGATGAGGCAAACTTTTATATATTCATATTATAACCTAGGGTTCTGCTTGCTCAAGACTAAACACAGGGAAAATTTTATGGTGCATTATGGATTGTTTCAAAGCCATAGCTGTTGTTTTAATCAGTTTTTTTTTTTTTCTCGGTCACTAAATGATCTGACCAGGACAAATTTAGGAGAGGAAAAGTTTATCTGGGGGCTCACGGTTTCAGAGGTCTCAATCTATGGACAGCAGGCTTTATTCCTCAGGGCTCAAGGTAAGGCTGAACATCATAACACAAGAGTGTGGCAGAGGATGATCAGAAAGCAGAGAGAGAAAAAAAAAAAAAACAACAACTCAATTTTCCAGATACAAAGATATACCCCATAGCCATACCCCCAATGAACCACTTCCTCCAACCACACCCCTCCTCTGCCTCCAGTCAACACTCAGTTAATCCCATTGGGAATTAATCAATTCGATGGATTAAGGCTATAACCCAATCATTTCTCCTCCAAACCTTCTTGCATTGTCTCATTTGTGAGATTTTGGGGGACACCTCATATCCAAACCAAAGCATCTCTCAAGGATGTAAATTTAAAAAACAAGGTGAATATTGAGGCATTGATAAGAATTGAGAAGTTATTTAGGAAGTGTCCAAAAATAGGTAATATAAACATGGACATCCTTAAAAAGGAGTAAAAACCAATTCTAGACTTCATTCTCTATGTACTTAAGACCAACACCCAAAACAAAACCTATTAGTTATTTCTGTTTCTAATGGCTACCTTTTCACGATGGAAATTGTGGAGACAGAGAAATACAGACATCTTAATATGGGCTTGAGTAAAACTTGTGATTTTTACTCCTGGTTTAATTGTGAAACTCCTGCAGTGATGTGCGTTCAGCTCAACTGCGAAATGTATATGTTGGATTCCTATTTGGTTGGATGGCAACACATCACTGATGAATGGGTGGTAGCACACAGTGTCCTCTATGCTGCTTGGTCCAGCAAAATCAACCCTCTTGAGAAGACCACCTGAGAAGACAATTTGAGTGCATAGAGTGAAACCCAGCCTTGGTGCTGGCAGGGAGTCTGTGCCCATATCTTGAGAGAGGAATTAAAATGACAAAAGGGGCATTCAGAATTTAAGAAGAGAGCTCAATGTGGATGTGAGCAATATTGAATACTCCTGGACCATGTGACAGGCATTATCACCCCCTGCATTCCTCCTCAGAGCTGACTCAGTCTATCCTTTTCATCCATTTAGATTTCTTTAGTTGTGTGGTTCTGCTCTATCCCTGGGCTCATTTTACTCAGTTCACCTGGCTTGAACGTAGAACTGCATCCTCTGATGTGTATATTGGTATTTTTCAAATTCCTTCTCATAGAGTCTTGAGGTAAAAATCATTGCTCCTCTGAGAAATAGCCCAGAGCTAGAATCTTGTCAGTTGAACCCAAGTTATACAAGAGATGGCTGCTATCAGTTTGAAAAGATCTGAAAGGAGCTATAGCCCCAAGAAGCACAAACCTATGCTAGGATATAGAACTTTAGGTGAAATAGAGAATAAGGAATCTGCTATAGATTTTATTTTTTTCATCTCTCTAGGGGGAAAAAAGGTTATTATAACTAACTGCTGTACAATGTCAACTTCACAAAAGCATTTTTCACTGCTTGGTGTCTAAAGAATGTGACACTGTTTCACATCAACTGTGAACTTGTTCTTTCAGATTTTCTAGCATCCTTTTTTTTTTTTTTTACAAAAGTCATGTTCTCACTTTCCCCATTTGGGATCCTGCTTTGTAGATAAACTGATCTGATTGTGGTCTTATTAACAAGACCTGTACTCAGCTGGGGCCTCTGATTCTCCTTTCATGCCTTCTTTTCCTTAGAGTTCTCTTGAGCAGTACTTGTTACAGAACCACCAGGAGGCAGTCTTAATGAGAACAGTTGTCCCGCCAGCAGAAGCATGACACTATGAAATTCAAAGACCTAAACTTTTAAAGATTCTCTGTTTTCTCAGCAACAGAGCCCGTTCTCCTGTTTTCCTTTTACTCATTTAAAGCTCCTTTCCCATTTGCTACAACTCATCTTTCATCTGAAACTTCAGTCATTTTCTTTGAGCTGCATCTGCCACGGGGGTCTATTTGTACCCTTCCTTAATGCATGAAAGAGTTAAAGTGGCTAGGAGTCCTTCAGTCAGTGCTTCTTGATGACTCAACAATTTGGATTCGATACACTGGGTAAATTCCTCTTTGAGTGGTAGTATCTGAAGATAGCAGTGACAGCTTTTTAAGTTGGAAACTATCAGATTGATACTCGTTCAAGAAGCAGAAATAGCATGGGATTTGGATTTCAATGAACCTTTAAAATGATAGGCTACTGGAGGCTCATTGAAGGGACTGGTTGCCAAGTTAGCAAGGTCTGAGTAATGTTGGGTGAGTGGAAGCGGGAGAGTCTGTCACAATGAGTACGTGACAAGCACAATCAAGTAATAATTCTTTTTTTCAAAACCATTTAAAAATGGGTTTTAAAAACCCAAACACCTAGTTTCCACTCAGTACTCCCTTTACTGTCTGTCTGCCTCTTCCTTTATGGAGTATTGAGAAATGGAGTGTAGCTAATTTCCTCCCCTCAGTCTCTCATAGACCTGAGCAGGCTTGTCTCTTCAGAGGAAAAAAATCAAGTTACTACCCCAGGGAATGACTAACCTGTCTGGCTGCCTCAGGATCACAAACTTCTTGTTACCTTCTATTTCTTATCTATGGGGAAAGTAAAATTCCTACCTAGAGTCCTTAGTTTGGCTATATCCGTTTCAGTGACTTAAGAGGTGATATATGATTTGGGGAAGGGCCAGGCAGACCGAGTTCTGAGAGGAGGCATCAAGCAAGGCCTAAGAAATCAAATCTGTTTTGAGGTTTGTTTTAAATGAGCCAGTGCAGTTGTAGCACATCCCTTGTGTAGGCTGCTTGTTTCATTTGTTTTGGGGGAGCTGCAGGGCTTGCTACTCCCTACCCTGTTTGTGCTTTGGTGCTGCCCTTACCTGGCTACCGTGTCAGAGGACCATGGGTTGTGGGCTGCCCGTCTCTGGGTCTCTGGGACCATACAGAGAGCAGGTTTAAAAAGCTCCTGCAGTTCCCCTTAGTTGGGATCTGACAGTTAACACATTACAAATCTGTGGCTGTTGATACCTGAACAGATCACTGAACGGTGTACTGCCATCCCTTATCAGTAAAAAATGTTATATGCTCAATGTTTCTTTCCCATCAAAATTGTTTTTATCATCCTGGGAATATATCCACAAATACACACACACACACACACACACACACACACACACACACACATTCCTTTTTAAAATGATTACTAAGTCATCATCTCTAATTCCAAAGAAACTATCTGAGCCTACCCAGATTATGTGGTGATCTAATGGAACCCTAGCTCTGAGAATGTGGTTTAGGGGAACAGCTTAATACATGCTGTTTCACCTACTGAAATGAGCCTATGTGAGGACCTTTATTTTAAAGCATTTGTTTGGGGATTTGGGGGTGTAGCCCAGTATTAGTTGTCCTAAGTAAGATTAAAACTCTGGGTTTTAGCCCCAGCATAAAAAAATAAATAGTAAAAAGTAAATAAAATATCTATTCAGAAAGGTGAGGAGACCATTCAAGAGTATCTCAGTGAGTCCCTCAGAGATAGAGGAAGAGCCCTATGGTTTTTTTTGGGGGGGGTTGGGGTGTGTACATGAATATTATAGTATTTGGTATCTGTTCCCAAGATGAAGAAAACCACTTTGATATGCAATACACATAGAAAGTAGGAACTTTTTTAATTGGCAAGGAACAGAAATATACCATTCAGCCATCAGTCTGGATATTGACATCACAAGTTTGCAAAGTTACTATGAAATCCTCTCTGAGGGAAGCCAAAGGAATTATAAAAGAACAACCGTGAACATTTCATACACATTTCTGTGTGTATTTGTTTAAAATAGGATTTATTATGTCTGTCTTAGATGAAAGTAATTTTGTACACTTAAGTCACTGTTATAGCCATAATTGGACAAGGACCAAAGGGCATATAAAAAGGGACAATTTTTGAGCTTTTGTTTTTGTTGTTGTTTTGGGTGATGATAGAATAAGGTAAATTTTAAGTTAGTTTCTGTTGTTTCATATTGCTGTACAAATTAGGATATAATGTAAATATATGTAAATACTAGGTAGAAATAGCATGCATTTTTTCCTGTATTCGTGAAGGTCAAAGTAAATCTGATGATTATCAACACTGTTGATCTTGCTTTGCAGCTTCTTTCAAATTCATCTGATACTTGGCTTGTTTAAGTTGAATGTCAACACTTCATAATTTTTTAATCAAAAAAATGCCCCAAATGAAGCTCTTCAGAAGCAATCCATTATTAACACTGAAGGATTTATTATTTTTTAGGTTATTTTTCTTGTGTGTATATTTATTTTAAACACAAAACCCCCAAATCTTTGATTTTGTAGTCTTTAGTTTTTACTATGTTTCCAGGGCTAATATTAGTACCACCTAGAGCATTTACAGTGGTGCTGAGTATCCCATTTCATGGATTTAGCATGTCCTCTATATTTAAACTTTGTAGTTATTTTCAATCTTTTTTCTGTTAAAAACACACAAAGATGAACTTCTATATGGGTAAATCTCTTAGGGAAATAAATTCACAGGTGTTAATGTATTAGCCTGCTGTCGACTTATGAAGACCAAGTGAGAAATGTGTAAGAGGCTGACAGAGGATGGTGGTTGGTGCATTTTGACCTTGTCCAGGTGTTCTGTTGATGCCTTCTGTGCACTGTCACACAGTCTTACATCACAGCGTAAATTATCCACTTGGAGAGATGAAGCATTTACAACAGGCTGTATTAAAGATTTAATTAACATGCATATGAATTTTAAACAACAATAGAGGGTTGAAAAGGGTAGTTTTCTTTTTATTATCACTTAGAAAACTTGGTATTCATTGAATGGGCCTCAACAGGTTGGGTTTGGAGTTTGATTCTGGAATTCTCTCCTTATTTGAGGGTTTTCATGAAATGATGCCTATCAAAAGGTATATCAAAAGCATTTTGGTTTTTAACCTATTAGAAATCTTTAAGTACTGGTAAGCATGTCTGCATATCTGTCTGATTTAGCAGTTTGGAAGTTCATCAAACTGGTTTTTAGGTTTTCTGGGTCTACTGTGTGAACTCAGAGGAAAACAAAAACAAAAAAGAATATGGCGTGGTCCATGTCTTCAAGCGGCTTGCTGTTTACCAGTGAGTAGCTATAATAAAAGGTAGTGTAATGTCAGTTTCCTATAGTGAGTACAATGTGCTGTGAAGGTCAAAAGAAAAAGTCGTGGTGCTCAGAGGTTTAAGATACATCCCATGGAGGGAGAGCCTTGGGTGTATGTTGGACATAAGGGACAGAGAGAGTGAACAAAGAATAGCATTCTAATTAGAAAGAACAGCATGAACAAAAAGCCAGAGATGGGAAGGTTTAAGGAATGAGCATCATTTCTATGTGGCAGGAGTGTGCAGTTCACAAGTGGCAATAATAAAGAATCTCCTTTGTGAGGTGGGCAGGGTGAATTGTCTCACATCTGTAATTGCAGAGGGAGGGGTTGAGATTTGATTAGGTAGACAGAAATAGCCACTGAAGCACCTGAGAGGATTGGGATGTGCTGTAAGGAGCTTTACCTGGTGACATCCTCGTTGGATGGATGGGAATGTGGAGGGAGAATCAGATTGTTAAGTGAACCCAGGAGACCCTGTTAGCACTCGGGGTTTCATTAAGGTGAAATCAGTTGAGCAGAGAGCTAACTGTACAGTGCCTCCATGCTGCAAGTACTACATAGTATACCTCAGTAATTAGCATAAGGCACTGTTACAGTTTAGTGGAATTTTTGATATTTTGAGAACATCAAGACTGGTCCCTTTGAAAGAAAGATAGCAGGGAAGGAAGGCTTCAGAGTCTTCTTCTCTATTCACTTATATTACAGATAGAATAGGAAGACCCATGGCAAAACTATTTCTCAAAGGAAACCCCCAAATCCCATTTGCTTTTCTGAGCAAGAGGGAATCGATTTGTCAGGTAATGATAATGTGGACTGTAAATTCATGCATGTTTTTCACATTTGCCCTCCTTCCCATGCCTTGTGTTTCTTACCTAAGCCAAGAGAGGAGGGTGGGGAAGCACTTTGAAGCCAGAAGTGTATGTGGGGAATGTGCCTTTTTTTTTTTTTTTTCCTTTCAAACTTTAATTTTGTACTGCATCAGATACTGCTCACAGATGCTGTTTCCTCAATGAGTTTTTTTTTTTTAAATAATTCAGTTAGGCAGATAGATATTCCTGATATTGGAGATTAAACCCAAAGATGACAGTTACTGGAAGATCTGTTTAGGGTGGAAGAAAAACATTTTCAGAGATAAAATAAGGAAAAAAAAAAGGCGAAGGTCAGATATAAATAACAACTAAAATGTTGTTTGCACTCATATGTGTCTATTTTTACCATAAAACCAAGTATATATAGTCAGCCAGCCCTCTACATCCTCAGGTTCCACATTCAACCAACTTCAGACTGAAAATATTTGGAAAAAATTGAATTTGTAATGAATGGGTACAGAATTTTTTTTACATCATTATTCTCTAGGTAATACAGTATAATAATTACTTATATAGCATTTATACTATAGTAGGTATTATAAATAGTCTAGATACGATTCAAAGCATATGAGAGGATATATCTGGGTTTATCCAAATACCACAGCATTTTATTTAAGGGACTTGGCATCTGAGAATTTTGGTATTCTTGGGGATCCTGGAGCCAATTCCTCACAGATATAAGGGGAGAATTCTAAATAGCTTATTAAATGAGCTGGATTTGATAACATACAAGCAGAAAAACTCCTTTAATTTTTCTCACCACTGTTCTCTCCAGCCAGCTCTGAGTGTCTCATTCCATCCCTGGATGAAGCTTTGGGTAGATCTATAGCTTTCCTTGGCTTTCACAGATCAATCAGTTCATTTAGATACGAGAAGTCCAGTTGAGTCCAACATGAGAGCTTTAGTCTGTTTGGTCCAGAGCAGCACCTTCTTCCTAACCTAAGCCTTGGTTGACATTCTCATCTTGTTTCCTGCTTTTCCTTCTTTGCCCTTCCTCTTCCTCTACCCCCAGCACTACGCCAGTGAGGGTTTGAGAGGCTAGACGGAAGAGATCAAGTCAGTAAAGGTCTTTCTTGACTACTACAGTTTTGTGATCTGGTATCAGGGTTCTCTGTGCAAGAGCTGTAGAAATCTATTTTTTTCTACATGGGGTCATCCTGTGACTTGGCTGGATACTCCTGTTCCTTTGGAGCCATCAGTTGCAGTACCAAGACCTCAGTCGTTTCTCTTCTTCTGAAACTTTCAAACTGTTCCTTTAGCCTCTGGCTTGTGCCTGTAGTTTCCTTCTATTGGAGGAACCCCACCTTTCCAGGAGTCTTGTTTTCAAAATGACCTACACCCAACTCCCTTCTCACACAAAGGAAACATGAAAGCATTATTGTCCTGCCCAATTCTGGAGGAGCAGGCCATCCCAGCACAACACAGCTCTTTGTTCCTTTCTTGCCTCTCTTTGCCCCTTTTTGTTAGTCCTCTTCTTGTTGTTGTTGTTGTTGGTGGTGGTGTTGTTAATGGGAGCAGTCCCTTTGTCCCATAAAATCCAGAGACAAATGCTAGATAATTCAAGTGATCAAGCCCTGCCACCACTTGATTCAGTGTGTATGTGCCCCCCTGCACTTATGCAACTAACTGTCCCTGCAGCACTGCAACAGCTCCCTTTAAACAAGTGATCTTTGTTAATTCCCCTGGGATAATCTTCAAGCCTCCCCAATATTTCCTTGAAATGAAGTGGGTGAGTGGTGCTGAAAGGAGAATTTTGCTGCTTCAAGGGATAATGGAATCAGGCAGAGATGCACCTAGCCCTGGCCTCTAGTTCTGAGCAGTTTTCTCCAATTGTTCTTGGCTTGGTGATTCAGCAGAAATGCTAAGACCACAGGACAAGTCTCATTTAATATAATGTTACCTAGAGCATGAAGGTGAAACTGTGCCTAAGAATATATTATAGCTTAGCAGGTAACAGTAACTTTTTCAAGCTTAATAGATTCTGTGCTAATCATAGAAAAATTAAACCAGCATTTTAATTTGATTTGAATTTGGGTTAGAGGAAATACTAAGGAATAAATCCTAACAAAGCATCTTCTAAAGGAAGGGCTTAAACATATTAATACTTAATTTACAAAACAAAACTGTATATTGGAAGTCAGGCCAAAAGATTTACAGAAGATTTTTTAAATATAGCGGCTTAGGTTGTAGCTCAGTGGTAGAATACATGTTTAGCATGCATGAGGCCCTGGATTCGACCCTCAACACCATTAAAAGAAAAAAGAAAGAAAAAAATATCATAAAACCTTTTGAAAAACTGACAAGCCTTTTTTACTTATGCAACCAAACTTTGCTCTTTAAAACAAAAGAGTCTGTGGATCTTTGGAGATTATATTAGTTCAAGCTTCAGTGGTCTGTGGAAGAGTTTGAAGAGGCCAGGTAGCTGAGTAAGAACCTACAAACACATGTAAGAGGTATGATGTATAAATAGGAACTCAGTTTATTTTGGGTCATGTTTACATAAATTACAAAACGTTTTTAAGAGCTTATCTGCACAAGTTGCCATAGGTCAGATATGTAAGGCAATATGCAGATACTTAAGGCAGTAAATACATGAAAAGCATTTAGAACAATGTCCTGGCACACAGTAAGTGCCACAAAAGTGTGCAATTTATTGTTTTGTTATTTTATATTCTGTACTGTGTGTAGGAGATTATGGAACTGAACAGGGTGATCTTTACATTACTTCTAGCTGCCATCCTGTGCTACCAATATTTTTCCTAAAACTAAAAACATTGACATAATGATAGATATAATAATCTGATTAATAAATAAGTTTTTATAGTTTATCAGCTATTCAGTGGGCAGTATGTACAGGATTAATTCATTGAACACTGGGACTATGGGTGATTTTCACCCTTCTACTTTTAAACATTTTCCAAATTTTGAAAAGAAGCATATATGACTATAAGTAAATAATCTAATAAAACAACAAAAAGTGGTTTTGCTTAAAAACATACATATAAATTATAATATGTTTTTCAGATCATGCATACTATGTGATGGTGATGAGACAAAAATGAAAGCTACAAAAAAATAAATCTTGATTATTGTGGTTAGCACTATGCAAAAATTGAAATGTAGGCTTTATCTCAATGAAGGAAGGGAAAGAACATTTTAGATAGACTCATAAAGGTAGGAAGACATCTCAAGGGGTAGAAATGGCTGCAAATGAACAATCTAAGATGAACTTGGGGGTCCTGGCTGAGGCTTGAGGGTAGAGTAACAAAAAGTTGTGAAGGGAAAGCAAGAGAGTTTGGTGGATTTTATAAAGAGTTTATAAAGATTTTATAGCAGGCAAATTATGTTCTAGAGCTGGTCTCTCTTACCAAGTTACTTAATGTAAGACCCTTAAAAGGTGTGGAGAGTTAAATTCCTAGGATGTCTCTGAGGAAGTGTGTTATCATTCTTTGGTGGATACAAGGGTCCCCCAAAGATAAGTACCCTACTCAGTATCTGTGAATATTATGCAATAAAGCAAAAGGTATTTTGTAGATACAGCAAAGTTGGGTTGTCTACATCTACACAGTCTAATCACATAAACCTTTAAAAACACAGAACTTGCCCTTGTGGGAGTCAATGAGAAATGACAGAAGAGAAGAGAATTCCAAGCCTGAGAGGATTCAATTGCTAGCACTAAAATGTAGGTCCTAGTGTGTAAAAACCAGAAAGAGGACTATAGGAACTAAGGGCAGCTTCCA
This sequence comes from Callospermophilus lateralis, assembly GCF_048772815.1. Lineage (NCBI taxonomy): Eukaryota > Metazoa > Chordata > Mammalia > Rodentia > Sciuridae > Callospermophilus > Callospermophilus lateralis. Next base: position 79,534,815 of record NC_135305.1, on the reverse strand, counting down.
GGTGACAACCAGCGAGGAGACAGGACCTTCAGCCTACAGATGCAAGCAGTAGATTCTGCCAATGTCCTGAAGGAACTTGGAAGTATATTCTCCCCTAAAGCCACCAGTAGGAATGCAATCCTGTGGATACCTTGATGTTGGCCTTTCAAGACGCTAAGCAGACCACCCAGTTAAGCCTGGACTTCTGATCCATACAAGATGAGGTAATAAGTGCTGTCATGTTAAACAGTTAAATGGGTGCTTATCTGCTATGGCAGAGATACAAATCAATATATATTCCTTATTGAACACATGCCCATAATCCCTTGATTCATAACAGCATTCTTCCTTGAATGTCAAAAGCGACCAGGCCACAGCTAGTTATATTGATGATACCTATGAAGTTTCAAAGTGAAATTCTGCAACTAAAGTCTATCCTTCATATATTTATGAAAGCTTCAGTTTTCTGTGGAAATATAAGTTTATTTTTAAAGTGAACTCTGAAAATATCAGCACTCGAAGCACTGTCTACAACTTTTTAATAAAACATTTAAGCCTCAGAACTAGACTCTATTTGCTAATTTTATGTTAGTTGCAATGTGTGTGGGCTGGTAGATGGAACATAACAGGTTGAAGCCGTACTGATTGTTAAGGAGTTTGCAGTTTAGGTGGGAAGAGGGAGATTAAGCATTTCAAATATAAAAGCAAATAAGGGCTGGATATGTTCCTTCTTCTATTAGAGTCTATTGTTTAGCTCAGAGATACTAATTATAATAATGTGTTGGTGACAGTGAAGCTAACACACACACACACACACACACACACATGCCTACACACTTAAACACTTACTCCATGCCCGGCACTGTTCCAGAGGCTTTATACATATCAACTCATTTAAATCTCATAGTCCTATGAAGTAGGGGACTATGGCTCACCCCACCACCTGGAATCCTACAGCATATCTCAAGGCATAAAATAAGTGGAGATTTCCTACTCCTGTTTTAGACTTTTGGATCTCAAGTTCTGAATCTTGCTCTTCTAAGAAGTCCTTGCATTTCAGCAATTTCTGTAGACTTTGAAGTTGGGAAGGTTCTTAGTTTTTTGGGTTTATCCCAATGAGTATTTCTGATGTAACATCCCTAAAAGATTCTCCAGAAGCTTCTTCCTACAGATGAAAGACCCCCTGGTCTTCACAGAAGATCACTAGTGTCTGGGATTTGATTGGTGATGGGGTTAGACTATTGCTAGGAATGCCGTCAAAAAGTACAGTGATCAAGAAAGGACATTTTTGTGTAAAAAATTATATGTGCTGTGAAAGAAAGGCATAGTAAGGCATAAATTTGCAAATTATGTTATGTCTTTGTAGATACTTTATTATATTTTATTATGCAAATCCATTGAAGAATATTTACAATTTCATATAGATTTTAAAATAGTCTGGACTTAACAGAAAATGGAAAAAAGTACTTGAGATATAAAACTTAAAGATTTAATTATGTAAACATAATAAATCTTTTATTTCATTATTATTGCAAAGAAGAGTAGTTCAATATATACTTTTTTCCTTAAAATTTATTTCATATGTATGAAATTTTTATTTATCAGGACATTTGTGTTGGTCAGCAGTTAGGGCTTTGGAGAAGTCACTGATCAGAGGTCATGAGCCACTTTGAAGGCTGAAGGAGCTGGTATACCTGCTCCTTTGGAAAGATATTAGTGTCATTGGATTACTTTTTCAGATTTCTTTCAAACATTTGTAGCTTCCCTGTTTTTTGTGTCATAAGATTTCCACAATAAGAAGTGGCTTCCCACAGTTGTTTTTCATCTGTTTGTTCAGATTGGCACCACCTACATCTCTGTTGGGTGGAGGGTGGTGTAGGTGTCCATAATATCACAACTGGAGGCTGACATGCCACCACCACCCCTCCATCTCTGTGACACGAACACTCCCCATGTGAGACAATAGCAGGTTATTGGAGAAGGAGGCATTGTGTAACAAATCATTAGAGCCATTCCCTGTCCTGGACACTTCTGATACTTATCTTCCCATATGAAGCATTGTCTCTTGAATATCACATAGTAGACCATCTCCACTATGGTCACTTCTGGATATTTGAAAGTTCTAAGAGTTAACATGCTCTTTTGCAACTTCTATCTGTTGGTCTGATTTTCATCTTCTACCTTTCAAACACTTGAAGTTTAAACATTTAATGAACATGATCATTGATCTTGTTCTTCCTAACTCTTGTCTTCACGCTAGCAACTATAAGAGCTTGTTATGATTTAGGTGTGGTATCCCCCAAAAGCTCATGTGTGAGATAATGCAAGGTTTGGAGGAGAAATGATTGGATCATAGCCTACCCAATCAGTGAACTGATCCCTGATGGGATTAACTGAGTGGTAGCTAGAGGCGGGTGGGGTATGGGTGGAGGAAGTGGTTCATTGGGGTTTTGATTATGGGGTATATATTTTCTATCTGGAGAGTAGAGTCTGTCTCTGCTTCTGATTATCATGATGTGAGCTGCTTCCCTCTGCCACCCTTTCCTGCCATGATGTTCAGCCATACTCGAGCTTCAAGGAATGGAGCCAGCCTTCTATAGATTAAGATCTCTGAAACCATGAGCCCTCAAATAATTTGCTCCTCCTCTACAATTGTTTGGTCAGAACATTTAGTCATAGAAGTGAAAAAGCTGATTAAAACAAAGCTTGTAATTTTTTTAAAATCACAAATATATATAACGATGCCAGGAACCAGGGTCAGCATATTGAACAAGAGAGTTTGTTTCATTGGGTTTTTTAAATCTAGTATTGGAGAGCCCTAGCTAAAGGGGAGATTTCACTGAAGTAAACAAGGTGCTATTATAATTGAGGTAAGTATAGCATGCTCCTGGAATATAAACAGGGCTTGACTTAATCAGGGGAGATGGTGGCACTCAGAAGACGGTAATTAAGTTATAGCCTGAAGGACAAATAAGTAAAGAGTCACACAAAGTTGAGCAGCAGAAAGGCATTCTAGATAGATATACAGTATGAGGAAAGATCCAGGACAAAGAACATATACATTCAGAGAATTGCAAATTTTTTTATATTTTATAAATAGTTTCCTAAGGCTGGAGTATAGATGATGATGATGATGATGATGATGATGATTATCAACTTATTTTGTTGGAGTATGGATTTTGAAAGGAGTAATGGAAATAGAGAGGATAGTGAAGACCAGACCAGAAGAATATTATATATACAGTATTAGATGTTGGACTCTGTCATAGTGTCATGGAGGAGTCTTTGAAGAGTTTGCTGGAAGAGATATGACTGGATATATGGGACACAGCAGATTTTTAAGGTGGAGGGAAGTAAAATGAAAATGACTTCACTTTTGGAAATGTTGAGTCTGAGTTACTAGTGAGATTTTCAGATCCAGAAGGTAGATGGACATTGGGCTCTGGGGCCCAAGAGGTATAGACTAGAGTCAAGGATACAGTGGAAGCCATGAGAGTGAATGGAAAGAGAGGAAGGTTGAAAGAGCCCACAGGAGATCACTATGGAACATCAAAGTTTAAAAACAGAACCAGGCACTGCGATGCATACCTATTATCCCAGGGACTCAGGAGGTTAAGGCAGGAGGATCACAAGTTCAAGACCAGCCTGGGCAACTTACCGAGAACCTTTATTGAAATAAAAAAATATAAAGGGCTGGGGAGGTAGCTCAATGATAGAATGCCCCTGGATTCAGTCTCTAGTAGCAGGGGAGGGGTGGGAACTCAGAGGAAAAAGGGGTTCCTTGGTAGAAGAGAAGTAGTATTCAGGGAAGAAAGAGAAAAGCCCACAGCATATGAGGGTACAGAGTCCCAGCGGTTAAGAAGAAAGGAATGGCTGGCAGTGTCAAATTGTGCAAGGAGGACAAGGTAAATGAGGACTGTCCATCAAGTTTAGCTACAGGAGGTGACTATCTCCTGGTTGCCCACCTGTGAATATTCTGTACCTCTTGAACCAAAACACAGGATACCCTAACCAGATGTTTATCTTTCTGGAATACATTTTTTTTTTTTTGTAACCTGAATGTCATTCCTCTAGTAATATTCCTAAAAATATTGTTATTCATCCTAAAGCATCCCATTTCTGTTTTTAACTTGCATTATGCTTATGATAAATGAAAACTATCAGGTTTTTTCCCCTGTACTGGGGATCGAACCTAGGGCCTTAAGGGCACATGTCGGGCAAGCCCTCTGCCACTGAACTACACCCCCAGTCCTTTTAATATTTTATTTGGAGACAGGTTTCATTAGCGTTGCCTAGGCTGATCTTGAACTTGAGGTGCTCCTGCCTCGGCCTACTAAGTAGCTGGATTACAGGTGTCCATCACTGTGCTTGTCTTAATGTGAAACTCTGTCAAACTAGATGTACATGTAGCAGACTTAAATAACAGACTTTAAAAAATCTAAGTGAAGAACTTCATTCCAATTCATTTTGTTAGTTTCAGACCACTTCTCCTTATATTAGGATTTGAATGACTGGCCAGTTATTATCTTCATCATAATAAGACTAATAAGCTATATGTATGCATTCAACAAAATAGTCTATATGAGAGATTCTTAAATATCCCTAAATGTCTTGAAACAGATGAGTAAGCATAAGTTTATTTTATCATCCCCACATACTTAATAAACACTCTTTGAAATGGTGACAGAAATTATTGGAGAAACAAATATTTGTTAAATAAACTATTAGAACAGAAAATAGTAGTTCTAGGCAGACATATAACTTCCTTAATTTCTAATTATTTTTGTTGGCATTAACAGTTAAGCACAAGATTATCTGTGTGTCAGAACTGTGGCAATATTAGTCCTCAGAATAAAATAATGAGCTTGAAAATAGAAAAACAGGCCTTTGAGAAACAAAGAAAATCATTACTCAGCTTATGCACTTCCTTCATAGAAGAAAAGGCCAAACTCACCATCACTGCTGAGTTTGTCCTTAAAAAGACAATGATTAAGAAACATTAATTTTTTTTTCTAGAATTCTTAAATCTTATAGTAGCTTAAGATTTTATAGTGGTTTAAAAGTTTAGTATGTTTGGAAATAAAACACTGAAGAATATTGGGTCATATTTCTTCTTATATTTAATTTTAAAAATTGAGAAAAGGGGCTTCATGTGGATTTGGGGGTTTTGGTTTTTGTTTTGTTTTGTTTTGGTACTGAGAATTTAACCCAGGACGCTTCAACAATGAGCCACATCCCCAGCCCTTTTTATATTTTATTTTGAAACAGAATCTCCCTAAGTTGCTTAGAACCTTATTAAGTTGCTGAGGCTGGCTTTGAATTTGTGATCCTCCTACCTCAACCTCCTGAGTTGCTGGGATTACAGGCATGTGCCACCACACCTGGCAGTAACTCCATGTTTTTAAAAAATTTTTATCACAGTTTCAAAATTTAAATGTTTCTAGATTTATTGAAAACATATAGGAAATTTTTTAATTGCTGGTTCTACTTAAAATTAGTTTGTAAGAAAAACCTTTTGGGTAGCTAAGATATTTGCCAGTGTTCATTGACTTTCTGTTTAGACCTTCACTGACTTTTGTTTAGCTCTATGCTTTGTTTTCAAGGAAGCCTGCTCATGTCTTCTCAGTTAACCTCTCCCAGCAGATGCTCTCTGGTGCTCAGAAGTTGCATTTGACACTTTCTGTTGCCTCTGGAGTCTTAGCTTTGATGCACAACAGCTTTGTGAGCATTTGGGTTTTGAGAACGAAGGTGCCAGGGAAAGTGCTAGGGAAAAAAAGAAGGCAGACTGCTGGAAATAAGATTGGCTCTAAACCTCCCTGAATTTCAGAGCTATTTTGTGAGCAGTCCTGATGGTTATTTTTAAAATAATTTTTATTAGACCCTCATAATTATGCATAGTAATTGGGCTCATTTTGAAAAAATCATACCTGCAAGGAATTTGATTTTAAGCCCCACCCTCTGTTGTTCTCCCCTCCTCCCTCCTACCATTCTTCCTCCTCTACTCTATTAATCTTCCTTTGTTTTACATATACATAAAACTGAAATTCCTTCTGGTATCTTGATATGCATACAGCATGATTTGTTAAATTCATTCCATTTCTCTTCCCCTTTCTCTTCCTCTCTCCCAACTTGTTCTCCTCCTCTTCCTCCACTCATCTTCCCTGTAACTTTATGGTATCTCATTCCTTTGAATTTGTGATCCTCCTACCTCGGCCTCCTGAGCCACTGGGATTACAGGCATGTGCCACTGACTACCTTCTTTGCCTTATTTTGCTCTAGCTTCTACATGAGAGAAAACGTTCAACCTTTGATTTTCTGAGTTTAGCTTATTTCACTTACCATGATTTTCTTCATTTCCATCCGTTTACCAGCAAATGCCATTATTTCATTCTTCTTATGTCTGAGTAAAACTCCATTGTGTATATAAACCACCTTTCCTTAATCCATTCATCTACTGATGGGCATCTGGGTTTATTCCATAGTTGGACTATTATGAACTGTGCTGCTAAAACATTGAAGCAGCTGTACCACTATAGTGTGCTGATTTTAGTTTTTTTGTGAGCATCAATGAGTGAGTTAGCTGGATACCTCCCTAGGTTTTTGAGGAATCTCTACACAGCTTTCCAGACTTTCAATACTGTACTGATTTACAGTATTGCCAACAATGTAAATTTTTCTTTACATCCTCACCAGCATTTATTATTATTCATGTTTTTTATTATTGCCATTAACACTGGAGTAAGATGAAATCTTAATATAGCTTTAATTTGCATTTCTCTAATTGCTAGAGATGCTGAACATTTTAAAATATATTTTATTTATTAATAGTTATATATTATTTATTTAGTGGCTGTTTTTGTTTCTTCTTTGAGAAGTTACTATTTAGTTATTTTGCCCATTTATTGATTGTATTATGTATATTTGGCATTGAGTTTTTTTGAGTTCTTTATATATTCAGGGTATTTGTCTCTTGTCATAGTAGTAGCTGGCAAAGATTTTCTCCCATTCTGTAGATTCCCTCCTCAGTCTCATCATTTCCTTTATTGTGCAGAAGCTTTTCTTAAATTTATCTTTTAAATACACGACAACAGTGAAATACATTACAATCCTTATTATACATATAGAGCACAATTTTTCGTATCTCTGTATATAAAGAAGCTTTTTAATTTGATGGCATCTCACCTATTGAGTCTTTTTTTAAAATTTTTTTAATTGTAGTTGGACACACAATATCTTTATTTTACTTATTGATTTTTATGTGGTGTTGAGGATCGAACCCAGCACCTTGCAAGTGCTGGGCAAGCACTCTACCGCTGAACTACAACCCCAGCCCCTTGAGTTTTGTTTGTATTTCTTAAGCTTTAAGGGTCTTGTTTAGATATTGGTGCTTGCACCTATGAAGTGTTGATCCTATGTTTTCTTCTAGCAGTTTTAAGGTTTCTGGCCTAATTTCTAAGTCTTTTATGCATTTTGTTTTGAAATAGAAGAGCTCTGAAAAATCAAAAAATCAGGGTGAAAGAGATCTGAATTCACTCTTTTACATGTAGATATCTGGTTTTTCTTATCCTGATGGTTATTGAAGATAGAAAGCCAAAATATTTTGCATGTTTCTGACTGCAATTTCTGATGTGTCCCTGAGGAGAGGGAAATTGGGGCTATGTCTTATCAGTCCCTTAATCATTCTGTATTCCTATTGATAGTCACAAGGGCAAGTATGCCCTCAGCTATATGTTTTGCATTATACAGTTGCTTTGTGTATTGAGTAAACAGTATTTTAAATTAAAGTTGAAGCTTTGTAAAAGCTTCCTTGCAATTTTCCATGTACTTGAGTCTGTCAACCTGCTGATATAGTAAGTGAATCTAATCATTTGATTGGATTACAGCATAATTTTATCTCTAAGACACAGTGAAGGCCATGTCCCTTTACAAATGAATTAAATTAGAGGACAGCATAATAAAAAATAAAGATTGATTGTCAGTTCAGATGAGCATAAGATTGAAATATGGAGTCTTAGGGAAACTACTCTGTCTTGTGGAACAGAGCAGTGATTCTTAGGCCCAGATGCAACCTATAGTTAGTTGTAGGGGAAGTTTGGAAACATATTCTGCTCACACTTGGGTCTCTGCCCCAGAGAATGTGTTTTAGTTGGGGTTGGTGTATCAGTATATATATATATTTTTAAAGCTCCCAAAGTGATTCTAAGTGCTGTCAGGTTTGAGAACTATGGAATAGATGAAAACTCAACCTATTTAAAGAAAACATTTCTTAGTAGACAAGAAATAGTGACTAAAAAGCCATAGGATAGGAGGAAAAGTGAGAAAAATAAGGGGGAGAAACTTTTAGTGTAAAGTAAGCAGAGGTTTACATTCCCATATTCACAATTCTGAAATAGAAGAGCTCTGAAAAATCAAAAGTATTTCATAGCTTATTTGGTAGCAAAATCTAACCATAATTGAACATAATGGATATCAAAACCTGAGATTTTTTCTAGTCTTTCTCTATTCCATTTGGTATGAAAAGTAATTATTGCAGAAACATTAACGTGTCTGATAGGTGCCTGATTTTAGATCTTTGGGGTGAGCATCAAGGAGTGGAATGCCTAGTTTTTTTTGAGGTCTGCTCCAGATCTCACTAAGGTTATAATGTAGAAAGGGTACCTTTATGAAATTTTGAATTCTGAAATTCATTTGGACCTATTGGGATGAGAAAGGGAGTTATAGATCATAGTAGGGAGGTTTATTCTTCCTGAAAAATTAACAACAATGCATTTCACCCCACTGCCCACCCTCCTCATTAGGTATTGAACTCTGGCAGGCTGTACCACCCACCTTCATGCCCAACTGTTTTTGGGGTTGGGGGGGGGTGGGAGATTTCTGGGGCCAGCTCTTTTGATGTATTTATTTATTTTATTTTTCAAATTTTGAGACAGGGTCTTGCCAAGTTCCTGAGGGTCTGGCTGAATTGCTGAGCCTGACCTTGAACTTTTCGAGCCTCCTGCCTGAGCCTCCCCAACTTCTGAGATTATAGGCATGCACCACTGAGCCAAGAACAATGCATTTCTTCTAATTACCTAGGCAATGGTTAGTGTCCACATTAGATAAGAACAGAAGCCAATATCAGAATGTAGCTCCTGACTCTCCTATATACTTTACAAGCCTAGCCTGATTAGAAGTTTCCATGTCAGTCTTGGAGAAAGAAAGTAAATTTAACCAACAACACAAGTAAATACAGTAGAAAAAATGATCATTATGCTATAAAAGATTTAAGCAACTCACCAGGAATTTGGACACATCTCAGATGGGTGGTTCTTGCTCAGGGTCTCTTAGGAGGTTGTGGTTAGAACTTTGGCCAGGACGTGGTCCTCTGAAGGTTTGACGGATGCTGGTATATGGTATTCCTTTTCTAATGCAAACAGATTCCTTATTTGTATGTAAAGAAAATTCTAGTGTGTTTATACAGTTGCTCAAAATCTTTATTTTTTAAAAAATGTAAATCTATAATTATTTGCAAAGGAGGCTTTGAGTCCCCCTAATAAGTTTTGAAGATTCCCTGTGGGAGGAACTTACTGCAGGAGAATGCCTTCTCTGTGAGTGTCCTTTGTCCTCCCTGAGGCAGCTGTCCCTCTTCCTGGGCCTTTTCTGTATCCTCCAGGGGTTGCCTCAATACCCACCTGCTGGGGGTCACTGAAGGTATGTCTGTGCTCTGTACAAAGTGAGGAAGAAACATGCAGATCCTTGCCTCCAGCCCAAGGCTTCCAGCCCAAAAGACAGCCATCAGTCACACAATTTAAAATGATTAATTACATCATTGAGTGTGTTTAAGAAACAAACAAAAAGATCTGAAGAGACCTACAGAGGGATTGCATAATGGGACTGCCAATTCACATAGCTTGATCAGCACTTCCCCTTTGTGCTTTGTAGGGAGAATACCCACCTTTTGTTTTGTTTTGGTTTTGAGGTGCTAGGGATGGCACCCAGAGCCTCACACCTGCTAGGCAAGCACTCTACTGCTGAGATAAATCCTCAGCCCCCTTTGGGGTTTTTGTCAAAATCCTTTTATTTTCTTGGGTCAAATAATGGAAGCTCCTCTACATCCCACTCTGCATAAAACACTGACTTCCTCCCACTGCAGAGATTTAGAGAATGTAGAGGGTACAGAAATCTCATTTAGTTCACATTAAAAAAAAAAAAAAAATTTAGAGGCTGGGAATGGTGAGGCATGGCTGTATATAATCTCAACCACTCCAGAGGCTAAGGCCTGAGGACTACAAGTTCCAGCCAGCCTCAGCAACATAGTGAGACCCTGTCTCAAAATAAAAAATAAAAATGGACAGGAGATTTAGTTTAGTGACAAAATACCCCTGGTGTTCAATTCCCAGTACCAAAGAATATAAAATAAAATAAAATAAATAAAATAAAATGGGCTGGGATTATAACTCAGAAGTAGAGCACTTGCTCTGAAGGTATGTCTATGCTCTGTACAAAGTGAGGAAGAAACATGCAGGTCCTAGCATGTGCTAGGCCTTGGGTTCAGTCTCCAGTCCCATAAAACAAACCAAAAATCAGCTTAGATTCCTTCAAAATCAAACAGTGAAGTTATTCTGGACTTTCTCACTGCCTGTCTCTCTTCTTCCCAAAATCGTAAAAATACTCTATTGTTTTCTTGCTCATCCAATTCCTCCTTTCTTTCCCCAATGAATCTTTGAAAAGATGTGGTATAGAGTGTTGGGAATATAATACTTTCCTATTTTTGAGCTACTTATGCCTTGAGCCTTATTTGTATTTAGAGAAGGAGAAACTAAGGATGCTGTGTAAAGAATTCCAGTTGGGAAAGCCAGAAGAAGGGGGTGGAGAAGACAGTGTCTAACTCTCTGAGCCCTGAAGTGATCCTCCTCACCCGTCATTCTCCATCTCTGCTGTCTTCCTATCTCTGAGCCACCGTAGGCTCTTCCCTGGGAAGAATGGGGACTCTCTTAACAAGATCCCAGTGAATGATTATAAACATGCATGACACCATGAAGGAGGAAATCCCCAAGTAGATGATAATACTATAATAAATCTTATAAATAACCCCAAATTTAAAATATACAATGATTGATGTTTTATTGTGTTGCTTTTTTTAAATTTGAATACATACCCATGTATTTATAAAGGATTTGCTCTGGTCACTCGTGACTTCCATTCACCCTCCCGCCCTGTCCTCTTTTCCCCCTAAGTTTTCACTGTAAGCTTTCCAGCCATAAGGTTTTTCAGAGTCCAAACTCCCAGTATTGAAGAGAGGGGGAATGATTACCTTCTAGCTACTGCACAGTTGTCCTGAGAGAATGGCATCAAATAGTCAGCTAAATTATGAGTACACACTCTCCCTGACATGCACACCAGCCCACGGGGAAAGCACTTGGAGCTGCCTCCCTCCGGGTGAGGATGCCCTGGCCTCTGGGAAAGCAGTCCTGAGTGGCGTCTCAGGGTCTAGCACATTGCTGCTCTCACCTTCCAGTAAATGAATATAAATTAAATTAATTTGAATAGCAGATCTGCAATTTAACCTTGAACTCCCAGACTCCCCCTTTGAAGTGTTATTGCTGTAATATATTCAGTTGTGTGACCCTCCCCAACTCCCACTGTCACCGCCTCCAAATTTCTCCACACACACATGCTTCTGAGCTCGAGAGCTTGTGTTGTGAAGGGGAAGACCTTGCTCATGAAGGAATTTTTATTGCAACCTAGCGTAGATTTTACAAAGATTATCCTCGTGTTATCCTTGAAAGCAACTGGGTTCATGTTTTTTTGTCTTTGATGTACCTTTTTGAGAATGTATTTAAAGAAGTATTTAAGCATTCACAGTGGGAGGGACAAGAGGGCATGAAAGTCCTAAAAAATTTGGAAGTAAAAATTTGGAGTTTAAGACACTTGGGATATTAAGGGTCATTTTGTATTCACATTGCACCTCAGGTGAGTCGGTGACACTTGGTTTCAGGTGGTGTATTATCCAAATGGTTGCTGTAAACCTGTCAGGTCTGCAGTGGACATTCACTACATTTGAGCAAAGATTCAATTAAACCAGGATCAACTATCTCAATGTTTCTAGAATTTCTACATAAACTAGCATCTTTGAGGGATAAGTAATATTTCATATCTTTGTCAGGATATCATATATATTTTAATAATTTAATTCATATTTGCATTATTTCTGAATGTTACATAGTTTTGTTTTTGACATACATATAGCATATATTGATCAATATTTCACAATGTATACATTTGGCAACTAGTTTTAAAAAAAAAAGTAATTCAGTGTGATTATTCCAGATTTTTTTGGCCTGAAATTCTTATGCAAAGGCTTTTCCATATATTAAGATAAAAAAAAAGTGATGGCATAAACTTAAGTGTCATTGTAACCAGTCTTAATTGGGGTTGCATATCTGAAATCAAAGTACTGATTTGGTAGCTTCATTTTTCTTCTTCTAATTTGATTTTTCCCTAATATTTCATTAGGTGCAGAGAGAGCTAGCAGCTGTTATTGCTTTGAAAGCAAGGAAATCTGGTGAGTAGTGTCTTATGGGGCTGAGGGAAGATTATAATTTTTGGTGGATATTTCACATATCACCTAGAAGTGTGCAGTTGAATGCATCTCAGATGCTTTGGTATAGGATACAGAAAAGTATCACCATTGTTTTAATAGGATTCATTCTACCACATGCTTTTATATATCATTCTCTAAAGTACAATTTCACAGCTTTGCTCTAATTTATTTCAGATTTCAAGGATAAACTAAGTTTGTAGTTCATTGCAGCCCTGAAACAGATCTAACTACATAAAAAGAGCAAATAAATTAACTTGAGTTATATATCATGACACAGAGAACAATAAACATTATAGTGGTGATCTTTCTGTAAGGATATATAATTTTCTTAATCAAAAATTAGTTTTTTTTCTAAAAACACTTTGTTTAATGACATTTCAAAACAGAAATTTTTCACAGAACTCATTACAGAGATCTGATTCCTCTTACCCATGGGATATAATCTATCAAAGTAATATGTGGAAAGGAAAAAAGGGGCTTTCAAATATATTTTGAAGGAGAAAACAGCATTTTCTGCTGAAATCCAATATGAAATGGAGACTCACTGAAGTAGAAAAATGCTTGCTTAGAGAGAAATGGCAGAAAGCAGCATCATCTGCCATTCTTCCTGTTGGGAGGGAGAAGGTCAGTGCTGAGTGGAATAAAAATCAGAAAGGAAGTACTTCTTGGATAAGACTTTTATGGCAGAAAGACTATGACAAAAATCAAAAGGATGAACTTAAGGAAGTGAATTGCATGAAAATGTCTTAACATGCATTATATATTTTTCTTTTTCCAGTTAGAAGCTCTAAGATTTGCTTATCTCTCAGTATCAAAGCACGCCCTAGTGTGAGTTCGTTTATAACCCTCATATTTTTTAATCAAGCATGCCCTAGTGTGAGTTAGTTTATAACACTCATATTACTTCCTCTGTGCATTTGGCCTGCTCTTGAGGACACAGGGATTGGACATTATAAAGGCAATGGAGAAAAGGATGCATGGAATGGTCATCTTGGATATTGAGCAGGGAGAGCAGTGTGGACAGGGTTGATTCCTCAGTGAGCAGCATGATGCAGTAGATACTTGCAGGGGTGGAGGCCACGATGGAAAAAGGACACCAATGTAAAGATTGCAAGAGGGAGGCTTAGACATAAAGCAGGCTGGAGTTGACCTTGGATCTTATAAGGATGAGATACAACTTAAAGTCTGTATGAGTTGGAATGTCTGTGTGCCTTGGAGGATAGAATTTGTTTTTTCAAGTTTCAGAATAATGTAGAGAAGCATTCTAAAACTTACAGTATGCCATTTCCAGAGAAAGAGCAAACTTCATAGAGGGAGGCTGGAATAGAGGGTGCAGGTTCCCACAGCATGGAATGGTAGGGGCAGAGGAAGTAATCCCTGTGGTTGACCAAGTTGTGCCAGCTCTGTTCAAGAGACAGCAAGGAGGCAAGAGTGGCTGGAAGCAAGTGAACAAGGCAGAAAAAGGTAGGTTGTGGACATTCAGCTGAGAAATTTGAACTTTCTGCAGATGAAGGGAAATGAAGACGAGTGAGCAGAGCCATACACACAAGATTGTGAAAAGAGCAGTATGTGGCAGGGGCGGGGGTGGGGGGTGGGTGGCACTGAATGGTAGAGCACTTTCCTAGAATGCATAAGGCCCTGCTTCAGGGAGTCAGGGAAGGGGTATGAAGTTGATTTTATTATGTCTTCTCGCCACATGAGGTTAGCTTGTCTGCTTTCTTTCTCATTTGGTCTATGGAACAGGTAATACAGAATACAACTTGAACAATTTTTCAGGGACAGAGAGATCTCACACATACATACTGATTGTGGGGACATAAATTCATAGTTTTCAGGAAACTGTTTATTCAGTATGTTCCATTGTCCCTAACTATGTGTTCCAGTAACTCCAAGGCTAGTGCTTAGGGATCATATAAGGATCAAGGACATCTTTTGCATTGCCTTTTTCAATAAAACGCAAATAGAAATAATACGTAAGTCCCTATTATAGACCAATGACTGATGTGATGAAATGTTAAACAGCTTTAAAAATGATGTTATGAAGGATTAACATAGTAAAATATTCAGTGTGTATATAATAGCATATATTACTTTTATTTTTCTTAATAAAAAGAGCTTGATATATTTTTCTTACTATTATAGTAGAGCATGTTCATCAAAAAATTATAATACATTATATATGAAGAAGAAATTTAAAAATCATGTATCTCATCAACATAGATAACTACTAATACTCTTTTGTTGTTATCTGGGTGTGTATATCCAGATATTCTCCTATTAATATGCAGATACTATATTATATACAGATTTTGAGGTACTTGTAGTTTCGCACAAATTTCTAATAATAAAGACAGATCCTGAGTTCCTTTACCCAAGTTCCCCCATGGCAACACCGGGCAAAGCTATGGTATTCCACAACCAGAGTGCACAGCACTTATATGGGTGATGGCATTTCTGTCTTTACTCAATTGCTGGTGTATAGCTGCCCCAGCTTTCCACCTGCCCCCATTCCTTCTGTGACCCCTGCCAATCACTAATCTATACTTTATTTCTATGATTTTTGTCATGTCAAAATATTACATAAATGGAATACAGTATGTAACCTTTAGGAATTGATTCTTTCATTTGCACAATTTTCTGGATGTTTATTCCAGTTGTTGTAAATATCAGTAGTTTGTTTCTTTTTATTGATGAGTGGTATTCCATGGCATTGAGGTACCATAACACTTTCAAGCATGTGCCATTGAAGGACATCAGGGTTGTTTCTGGTTTGGGACATTTACAGAAGAAGCCACTGTAAATATTAGTGTACACCCCAGGATTTGATATGAACTTAATTCTTCATTTCTCTGAATGAAATATCCAACAGTACAATTTCTGTTGTATGGTAGTTGCATGTATGTTTGTTTTAAGAAACTGCCAACTGTTTTCCAGAATGGTTGAACCATATTATTTCTCATCAGCAGTGTATATAACTAAGCCAGATTCTCTGCATATTTGTCAGCATTTGTTATTGCCACTTTTTATTAAATCTTATTTTAGCCACTCTAGTAAGGTTATATTGATATCTCCTTGCAGTTTTAGTTTGCAAAGATTTTTATGTCTTTTTCTTCCTAAGTTTTATAGTTTTATATGTAAATCTATGATCCATCTTGAGTTAATTTTGATATAAGGTATGAGACTTACATACAGTATTTTTTGTTGTTGGTTTAGTTGTGGGTTTTAGTCTATAAAATTGCTACAACATTTATTGAAAAGCCCATCTTTTCTTCCATTGAACTGCTTTTGTACTTTTGTCAAAAATTATGTAAGCTATTTGTGTGGGTGTATTTCTAGGTTTTCTCTTCTGTTCTATTAAATAGATCCCATTGGTTTCCATCACTACTATGGTCTTGGTTTCCATAGCTATATATAAAATATTTTTCATAGAATTAATTTTTATGTGAATAATATAGATTGCATCATCATTTTTATTAGCTATATAGACTATACATTGTATAAATGTAATTAATTTGGGGATTCACATTTAGGTTTTTAAGGATTTTTTTTCCATTAAAGAATAATAGAAGGACCTGAACATATATTATGATACAAAGATCATTTTGTTCTTTTCCAATTATTTTCTTATACAAATTAATAAAAGTAGAATAGCCAGATCAATAGCCAAGTGTGGACAGTTTTAAAATTTTGTTTCACATTTGAGATTTAAAGTCATCTGGACTTTATTCATATATATGATGCAAAGAGGAAATCAAGTTTTACGTGTTAAACCAGTTACTCCAGCAAATCTCATGGAGTTCTTTGCCCAGTGATCTGGTATAATGGTAACTCCATCATACATGAAGGTTATATATATACTCAGATTTATTTTTGGTCTCTCTATTCCATTGTTCTATTTACCTACCCCTGTGGCTACACTGTCCTGTTTTAATTACCAGAGTTTTATAATCAGACGTTTTTGAGTAAGTGAGGGGGGGAAGGTAAATCTTTTCTTACTTCTCTTTTTCTAATTAGTCTCAATTTGTCAAGTTCCATGAAAATTCTCTATAGGGGTTTTTAAGAGTGCGTTCATGGTGGTGTGACTCTATGGCAGAATGCTTGCCTAGCATGCCTGAGGCCTGGGTTTAATCCCCAGCATCATAAAGAAAAAAAATATGTTCAATTTGTAGGTAGATAAATCTTTTTGAGATAATAAATGTTTCTATCCAGGGAACACAGTGCATCTTTCCATTTTTTAACTCTTATACTGTTTAAAATTTTTTCTCCATTTAAAAGTTGCAGAAAAGGAACACAGAGTTCTCATGAACTCCCTGGCCCACTTCTGGCCCACATATTTAGTCTTCCCATTGTCAACATCATAAACCAGAATGGAACATTTGTTACAATTGATGAGCCTACTTTGATGTTCTGTTATCACCTGGAGTCCACAGTTTTACATTACATAGGGTTTATCTTGGTGGTGTACTTCATATGGGTTTGGGAAAACATATAATAGAATATACCACAAACTGTTGATAGTATTATACGAGTAGTTCTGTTGCCTGGGCTGGGGGTGTAGCTCAGAGTAAAATACTTGCCTAACATGCTTGAGGCCCTGGGTTTGATCACTAGCACTGGGAAGAACGGGGGGGGGGGGGGGGGATATCCTCTTTGGTACATCTATTTACTTTTCCCCTTATAACCACTGATATCTTTCAGTCTCCATAATTTTGTCTTTTTTCCTTAATGTCCTATAGTTAGAATCATTAAAATAGGTAGCTTTTTAAAACAGGCTTCTTTACTTGGTAATATGAATTCAAGGTTCTTCTTGGTCTTTTCATGGCTTAGTATTCACTTATTTTTAGTGCTGAATAATACTCTTTTATCTTGATGTCCCACAGTCTGTTGATTTGTTCGCCTACTGAAGAACATCTTGGTTGTTTTCACATTTGAGCATTTGTGGAAAAAACAAGCAAACAAACACTATAAACATCTCTATGTAGGTTTTGTGGGAGTATGTTCACAATTCTTTCAGGTAAATACCAAGGAGTGTGATTGTTGGATTGTGTATCAGAACAGGTTAAATTTTATTAGAAACTGACAAACTGTCTTCCAAAGATCTGAAGCTGCAGTGAGGGAGCTCCTGTTGCTCCGCATCCTCACCTGCATTTGAAGTTGTTTGTATTTTGGATTTGGGCCATTCTAATTGATGTGTGGTGATATTTCATTCTTTTTTTTTCATTGTTTCTCTTTTGAATTTTTTGGATAGTCTTTATTTCTACATCAACGTGAGCTTCACAGAAAAATTGACCAGAAAGTACAGAGAGTTCCCCTGTGTGTCCTGTCCATATATTTTGCACAGTGTCCCTCACTATGAACATATTGCACAGGAGTGACCTGTTTGTTACAACTGATGAACCTACACTGACACATCATAATCACTGGAAGTTCACAGTTCACATTAGGATTCACTATTTGTTGTATGTTTTCATTGTTTTAATTACACGTACAGTGCTGAGCTTTATTACGTGATTATTTGCCTTGCCATTTGTATGTCCTCCTCAGTGAGCTAAGTGTCCAGATATTTTTGTTTATTTTTAATTGATTTATTCATTTTGTTTCTGAGTTTTAAGAATTCTTTGCATATTTTATATAACAGTTCCAAATCAGATATGCCTTTAGCAAATATTTTCTCCCAGTCTGTGGCTTTTCTTCTTAGTCTCTTGACAGTGTCTTTGTAAAACAGAAGTTTTCTATTTTAATGAAGTCCACACTTTCAATTATTTCTTTCATGAATCATGCCTCTGGTGGTGCATCTGAAAAGGTATTGCTAAGCAAAAGTCATTTAGATTTTCTCCAATGTGATTACCTAGGAGTTTTATAGTTTTACGTCTTACATTTAGGTCTGTTGTCCATTTTGAATTAATTTTTGTGACATATATAGGTGAGTGTTTATTTTTTTTTTTTTCATTTGTATGTCCAGCTATTTCAGCACCATTTGTTGAGAAGACAACATTATGTTACTTTTTATAAGATTGGTTGATGGCCTGGTGTTGTAGCTCCGTAGGAGAATGCTTGCCTAGCACATGTGAGGCATTGGGTTAGATCTTCAGCACCACATAAAAATAAAAAAAATAAAGGTATTCTGTCCATCTAAAACTAAAAAAAATTTTTTAAAAGGAATGAAATATTTTAAAAAAATGGTTGACTATCTTTGTGTGGGTATACTTCTGGGCTCTCTGTTCTATTCCATTGATCTGGTTCTCTATTCTTTCACTCCGTCCCTTACTGTCTTGATTACTATAGGTTTATAGTAAATTATGAAATGAGATGTAGTCAGGCCTTTAACTTTGTTGTTCTTCTTCAATACTGCGTTTGCTATTCTGAGATTTTTCACTTTCCATGTAAACTTTAGAATCTGCTCATCAAATGTCCTCATCTATTATCTGTCTAGATGACGTCTTTTCTTTTTTTCTTCTTTCTTTTTCTTTTTTTTTTAATTCTTGATTTTGTATCTCATACAAGTGTTGAACTCAAATGAATTCTAAGAGTTTGTTTTAAAATTATCTTAGATTTTCTACATGACAAACACATCACCTGTCACTGATGACTATTTGGTTTCTCACCAATCTATATACTTCCTTGTTTTTTACATTATTTCATTAGTGAGGGCCCTGTAACATATGGGTAAATAATATCAATAATAGTTGCATTCTTATTTTGTCCCTGACTTTAATGAAATATAATGTTTTATTGTTGTTTAGAAAATTAATGTAGACAAAGAAGATTATTTTAAAGAAAAACAAAGACAATACTTTCTCACACACCCTCAACCACAACAAATAGGGAACAACCTAGAGGTAAAAATAACCCAGAGTATATATTATTATATTCAAAGAATTCAGATGTACATATTCTAGAAGTACCCACCTGTTTTATCCTGTATTTTCAATGCTTCAGTTGACATAAAAAATAATAATTTCAAGGTACAAGAGAGCCTTAGTCCTAATTGTTGTATTCATCCCTTCCTTCTACATTCTAGTCAGGCCCTGCTATATGCTTATACATGGTAGGATATGATACTGAGCAAGGACAAATCTGGCCCCTGCTATTTTTAAAACACAACATATATTTTATAAATAAAATGCATTAACGAGTCAATGACTGTCTGAAAAAAAGAAAACTTATTATTGTGAAGTTAGAAGGTGATAAAATACAGGACCATTAAGCACAGACTTAATTAGAGTTTCAGCTGCAGTATGGGGATTTCTGTGTCAGCTTCTTGTTTTTTAAAACTATGTTGAATTATTTTTAAAAGGGAAAGGAAATAGAAGCTAGTATACATTTAATTTTTTTAAAAAAGTATTAAAATGATAGTTGGCACATCTGGAGCTTGACAGAGGAATTGATTACCTTAGTATCTTCTATCTTGCAGTAAAATGGCTAATTAGGGCTCAGGTGGTTATGCCAGATTTATGTCTAACTGAAAAGGGTTATTAAAATGAACACTAATATAAAGAAAAAGTTTTAGTTTCAGCTCACCGTGCAAATAGAAATAAAAGTAACTGCCAATCAGTACAGGTTTTATGAATGATTCAAGACGCTAGCTTATAAAAAATCCATTTTGTTGTAATTTTCTAAGAGGTCATTAGGATGTGCCTTTAAATATTTTTTTCTTCCTAGAGCTAACCTTAGTGGATGTGAAGAGCATTTGAAGGCCTTGCAAGATTTACAAAAATGAATAGTTTTTGCTCTTCTTTTTGTTGTGTTGTTTATCCCACTGCTAATTTTAGTTAGCTCATTAGTGTCTTAACAGATGTGTTTCTGCCACTTTCCGGGGACTCTACAGCCAAATGTTTAACTCTTATTGTCTTTAGATCCTATGACATTTGTGCCATGGTGGGCTTCTATTTTTGGAAGGCCAGAAATCCCTTATTGGTAAATGTCCTTGGCAGTGTTTAAATTTCACTCTGTTTAATTTAAGGGGCACTTAACCACTGAGACACATCCCCAGCCCTTTTTAAAAAAATTTTTATTTGGAGACAGTCTCACTAAGTTGCTTAGGACCTGTAAGTTTCTGAAACTGGATTTGAACTTATGATTCTTTGGCCTCAACCTCCCATATGTCACTAAGGAAACCAGAATAAGGGAGAAGGACTGCAGCACAGGCAAGAACAACTTGTGCCCACTGCAGGAGGAATTGTTTGCACTGTCCCAACCTCAAGATTTAGAGAAGAAGTAACCCCCGCACAGGCTGAAATCTGCAGACACCACGTAAACCTGTTTTCCAACCCAGGTACTAGCATTTTCAGTTAGGTTGCCACTTTTAGTTAGTAAGGTTCAGCATTATGAGATTAAAGATGTCATTGGTGAGAAAACATTTTAGCTATTGGGAAGGGAAAAGAATAATGTAAAAACTCCTAAACTTTTCAAATTGTGGATAACAGCATTGTTTTTTCTGTTTCTAGGATGAACCAGTCAGGGATTTCAGGTTAAAGTGTTATTTGTGTATCAAGATATTTTACTGTTTTTCTTTATGGTATATAATTTAAAAGTATGTAAAATGGCCAGATGCAGTGGTGCATGTCTGTATTCCCAGCTATTTGGGAGTCTGGTGCAGGATGATCTCAAGTTCTAGACCATCCTGGGCAACTTTAGTGAGACCCCGTCTCAAATCTAAAAAGTTTAATTCCAGTGGGTAGGGTGTGTGTGTGTGTAACTCAGTGATAGAATACTTGCCTAGCATGCACAAGGATCTGAATTAAAATCCCAGTAATTAATAAAAAAGTGTGTAAAATGGCTTAGCTTACTGTGTTTAGTTTTAGCTTTTAGAAAATGTCATAATTTTTATTATGCTGGAAAGATGAGAAGGAAGCCAGTGTTTTGTATTAAATTGTTTCTTCTAGCCTTACAGGTTCTAGTTTGTTTTATCATCTTCAAATTCTAAGTTCAAAGAATCTATCCTCTTTCATCTTAGAGTCCTACATTCAAGCTTTTAGAGGCATTTATGATGATCATATGGTTTCAACAACTGCGTTACTATCAATTGCCACAAGACTGATCTCTATGTAGATCAGGACCAAGTAGGCATCCCTTGGATCTGGTAATCACGGCACACTCATTAGATGACATAAGGGTATTTAATTATCCTGGTAATCTGGGTAAAGTCCCAGTTTCTCAGGTCTACTGTTAGTAACAATCACCAGTCACCAATAACACATTTTAGGAAAATTCAGTAGTTTCCAGTCCCCTCTAAAGACCATACATGAAAGACTGGGGAATCACATGTTACAGGTTGCTCTGATATGAAGCATTTGTGAGATTTGAGGTGGAATACAACTGAAAAGTCATGTTCAACTTCAGGGCCAACACATTCCAAATAAAATATATTCTTGTTGCTTTGTCCTGAGAAATGAAATTGATTTAGATTATTTTTAATAACAGACAATAAGGTCCTTTCTTTTGGACATTTAGAAGAAAAGCCCCTTTAAAAACCTATGTAATTCTTCCGACTTTTATGTTCTCTGAATTCTTGCTTTTTATTTTTAACCAACAGATTCTTTTATAAATATAGTACCATATTTGACTTTATCCTGATCCTTTTGTAGATAGCTCATATTTAGGGACATGCATTACAAAATGGGATTTTAGAGTAGTTGTTAATAAAATTAAGGGTCAGCGAAGACAGACTCATCTGCTAGTGTAATTATTTCTATCTCAGACTCCTTGTACTTTTCTGATGCTGTGTGATAATTTTTTTATTGAAAAATTTAAGTGCTTTTAACAAGCTATAGTGATCGGGTCTTAAAAGATTCTTTTTCCCTGTAATCTCCAAGTGCTCTAATAATGAATGTTTGAGCTTAAAATCCTATTTTATAACATAAGTCTTTTGGTTGTATTTTAAATAATCAAGAGATTATACTTATCTTTTAGTGATATTTTCAACCTCTGCAGTTTTTCAAGACTCTCCCAGGCTGTCCTCAAAGGGTGCACTGTGTTCTCAGAATTGATTTTTCCACTTGGTTTGTTTTTATCCTTTTCCTTTCCTCTGCCACCTCGTGTATGCTGTCCCTGCCAGCGCCCTTCACTCTCATCTGTGGTCAGCATGGGCCTTCAGTGATGTCTTACAGCCCCCACCAAATGTGTTGCTTAGCATTTGTCAGTCAGGAGGAGAGAAGAAGCAGGTATTTTCCCCTAAAATAACCAATACAGCATTCTTGTCTTCCTGATTGATGGATGATATAGGGTGTTTTCCCTAAAAGAGAAAGCTTTGCCTAACACCATGCTGATGGTTGCAGTTTGTAAAAACCCTCTCTTTCTCCAGTGCTATAATAATTCCTTGTTCTAACATTCCCAGAGACGGTTCTTCTGTCCCTGCTTGCTGACTGATTCCTACATTCACATCCCGTCTCCACCAGAGCATGTTCTTATCGAGCAGTGATCAGTTCAGTTGGTTGACAGGTTGTATCTTTTTTTCTTTTTGTAGTGGTTTGAAACCACATTAAGAGGCTTGAAACGGTAATTCTCAATGCAGTGTAAAGCTGAAGGATATTGAAAATGTAAAACTCTTACAATCAAGAAAATAATAGCCCTGGTAAAACCCAGGAATAATTGAAAATGCATGCAGCAGATGCTTTGTAAATTTTTCCTAACTCTCCCACTGGGATACAAAGAAAATTGCCTTTAAAAAAAAAAATCCCGTGACACTGTCTTTTATAATTAGAGCTATTAAGTTGAAATGATAAATAACCATTCAGTGGCATACTATCAAAGAAAATCGCCATTTGCACTGATTTCTTCTGAATAGCAAGAGATCTGAGAGTATGGAGTACAGGAAGTTGGATTCCTTTAACCCTGAGGATTGTTTAGAATTAAGGAAATTAAAAAGCAAGGCAAGATGGTTTTCTTTTTTATGCTACAATATGGTCATGTCCCCTAAGTTAGTAAATGAAACTGTTTTTCCATGGAGGTAAAGAATGACAATCACAGCAGAGTGCACTGCAGAAATGGCAGGTTTTTGAGACCTTGGTTTTCAAATATGTACTACAGGACACTTCAGTGAGGGCTTGTAACATTTATAACACTCAATAGACAAAGACAATTAAATCACTTTAAAAGGGAGCTTGTTCCTATTGTAGAGAATTAGACTCTGGGAAGGAGAACAGGACACACTGATGCGATGACACACAGAACAGGGCCTTTTCTGGCCTTGGATGTTCCAGGACAATGATTTTGTGCTGTTCAGGTTCCTATTTGTTATTGCCCATGTTTTATGCACATAGGTAAATTTTGAGAAACAGTTTCCTGAGGCTTAGAGCAGAGAGGCCTATGAGAAGCATTAAAGGGAAAATCAAGTTTTTTAGTTGAAATCTAAGTAGCTTCTAGCATTGCAGCTCCTGGGAACATGTTTTCTGTAAGGCAACTAGATGAATATAATGAGAGTACCCTGTGCATCAATCCAATATTAGTTCTACATCCAAGGTCAAATGAAAGTTAATGACCATTTGTACACCAGAGATCTGAAACCCACATTTTATTTCTTTCTCATAATGACAAAAAGGAAGAGCAATTTATATTTAAATTGATTTAAATTTCAAAGCATAAACACAGAGGTCTCCGTGGTATTTTTTTTTTTTTTTTCAGTGAAACTTCCTGGCAGGGATCAACTTTCTTAAAAAAGTCAAGTCCCATCCCAATCTCATACCCCAGTGTGGACAGCATTTTGTGTTCTGTAGAACTACTACTCTGTCCTCACCCTGCTGGGTTAGTGACACTAAATCAGAAGCCAGCATGCAATCTTAGGGCCACTTGATTTAATGATTTAGGTTTTGCATTTGTCGAGCTAATTAGCTGATTGAGGCAACTAATGGGTGTCTTTAACACACTGTTGCCTGGACAGCCTCTCCCCTGAAGCTTGCCAGCTCCTTTGTTCTGGGTCCTCTGGGGAGTGGGAGCTGTTTCCTGGATGAACACAAGATATATGGCACCCAGTTCTCAGGGCAGGGCCCAGAGGCCATTATGCTAATCACCAGGTGCCCTGACAGGATGTGCATCCACCAAAAACCTTGTATCTGACTAATCCTGAGATCTAAAGGTTTACATTTAGGGGTGCATGGGTGGGGGCATGGAGGGAGATTGTCCTTCGTTCACTTTTAGAATTTATAAATCTGAGACAAATTTTCTTTATGCCCCTCAGGTACCAAATAAAAGAAATCCATAGATGTTTCTAAGTATTAAGTGTTAAAATGCTGAAGGAAATATTAGAAGTTGATCACATCATTAAAAGGAAAACTGCATTAATAGTTAAAATCATCTCTAATAGGTATTAAAATATTTCTTAAGAAGAAGTATCCTTGCCATATGCTGTTTTCAGTGTTGCACCAAAATCTAGCAGTCCTGGTTCTGGAGTCAGGAAATTTGACTCCTACACTGGCTGTTACCTATGATAACATCACCCTCTGCTCAGATTTTTTTTTTTTTTTTTTTTAAAGGAAGAGGTGGGCTTAGTTGATGAACCTTGTACCTGCCAGAAGGTCATGTGCTAGGTACTAAGGACTGAGAAGTTGGCATTTCTCAATTACACATTACTATCTGACTCCATAGAATATAGAAATAATAACTGAAGATAATTCAATTTTTTTCCCCAAAACTTTTTTCATGTCATTGACATTTTTTCTCAGGGAAAATCTACAGAAGGTCCTCCCCTCTCCCTCCAGGGGACATTTTCTGCTGTCATTTATATTGACAAGTAAGAGCCATCAAGGGAAATCTTCATCCTGGCCATATGACCCAGCTATTGTCCATCATTCGTCACATTAAAAGTCTAATTGTGTAAATAGCCATGAAAATGGAGCAGTTCTCAGCTCCATAATAAGTAACTCAAAGCTCATAATTTGTTTCAGATGAATTCTACCAGCGTAAGTAATGCTTATGGCAAAAGTGAAATTTACTTCATGCATTATTCTTTTCACTTATATAACACATAAATACTTAACATTTGAGGATTTCTAAGTCATTTTCTTTGTGAGTAGAAAAACAATCTGTGGTTCCAGCTGTTTGCATTTTTCAGATAGGTTATAAAAATACTAATACTGTCTTACAGTGATTGAGATCTTTTTGTGGGATGAGATTTAGTAATACAATATTTTTACTCTGCAGACCATGAAGGCATGCATTATACATTTTTAATTTAGGCAGTACATTTGAACATTAAGTGTTTTTGTTTAGAGATGTGTAAATTAGTTTATCAAATAAACTAATAAACAGCTGCATCAACCCATGAAGCTATGGTTTGGATACATGGTGTATCCCAAAAGCTCATGTGTGAGACAATGAAGAATGTTCAGAAATGAAATGATCAAATGATGAGAGTTGTAACCTAATCAGTAGATTAATCCACTGATAGGGATTAACTGGGTGGTAACTGTAGGCAGGTAGGGTGTGGCTAGAGAAGGTGGGTCACTGGGGGTGTGCCTTTGGGAGTTTATATTTTGTCCCTGGTGAATGGAACTCTCTTTCTGCTTTCCAGTTGCCATGCCCCAAGTGGTTTCTCTCCACCATGCCCTTCCACCATAATGTTTTACATCACCTTGGCCCAGAGCTACTTGGACTGAACCTCTGAGACTATGAACTGAATTGTTCTTGTGAGGCGTTTTGGTCATAGTGATGCAAAACTGACTAAAACCTCTCTCTCTCTCTCTCTCTCTCTCTCTCTCTCTCTCTCTCTAATGCTGGGTATTGAATCCACCCCCACCCCTTACCCATGAATTACAGCAACAGCCCCAAAGTTCCTCCTTGACTAAATGAAGTTTTGTTTTTCTAAAGGAGCCGTCATCGATTTTAATTTGTATAGTAGTTATCTGCAGTACCTGTACATAGTGCTAATTTCTGGGCCCTGCCTCTTGGGCCTTCATTTGATTGTGGATAGTGGTCCCAGCATCTGGATTTTAACCGGACTGTATTTAACCCTAGGTGATTTAGATGCTACACCTTGATGAATACATGTCAAAGTCTATATGATCTGCACACTCAAGAAAGGAACTGGTTTTTATAAAGGGCATTTATTGTTCTAATGAACCAGGCATGGTAAAGAAAATTAAAAATACACAACATATTTATACTACTACCAGCTCATTTATTGGAGAATCGCCAGACTTGTCAGTATTTCTCTACCTGAATAGAGATTTTCTGATGGAAATGACACCAGAATTGTAAAGCTTTATGACACTACCAGTAAAGGCTTTATAAGTAAGGAGAATTCTCAAGCTTTACTTAGTGAGCAGAGTCAGGAATAAGTAAATATTCGCACTAAAGTTTCTATATGAAACTTGTCAGGAACGTTTTTGGAGCTGATTTGCACGGATAAAAAGGGAAATGCATTTGAACCTGGCTTGGATGAAGCGCCCCTAAACCAAAGCCATGGCCTATCTGGTTCTCCTCTTGTCATCTGGTGAACTTCGATTTCTTGTAAATGCAAACATTTCATAAAAACAAAGTATTTGCATTAAGATCAACTTGGGAAGTTTGTGCCTTATCATGTTGGGTTTTTGTTTGTTTGTTTGTTTGTTTGTTTTCCTGGTAGAAGAATGTGGAAAATTTGAGTTTGAGGTTGTCTTTACAGCCTTAGGAATGGAGGATAATTTTTAGAAATAGAGTCTGTGTACCTGCCTTCCAGTTACCACCGAGAACAAAGCGAGACAAATGCAGCTTGCTGCCTTGGCTTTGTAGGTTCTACTTTTCTTCAGTGTGAGTTTTGCCTTGGTGTGTTTAAAACAGTAGAACTAAGTGCAGGTTCTTCCCCTCTGTCCCAGGGATGCTTTATGCAGCAAGCACGAATTCAGCACATGTGAGAAAGATAGAGGGGTGAGGGGAGGATTAAGAAAAATTGGAGATTGTTCATCATCTCTGGCTGAGAACCCTTCCTGCTGAGGGTGGAGAAGTGGCGGAGAAGTGGTGGAGAAGTGGCGGGGTGGGCAGGCAGAGGGGGTCCCCAGGCAGTGGTGTGTCCACCTACCTGGTATAAGAGAAGTGGCAGATTTTCATCATCACATATCATCACACAGCTGATGTGGTGGTTCCAACACCCCAGTGCCTTGTACCTCCAGACTCCAGGTCATCATGGAGACTGACCCCAGGCTTAGACTTCAGATCTCACATTTGTACCTAAATCTGAGTTCTTGAAGTTGTTTTTTTTTTTTACCTTGTAACATTAGGCCTATTTTGTCAATCTATGTGAAAATTCCAAATACATATACTTTTATTCATTTGAGAGGAAATATGGCTTCAACGTGGACTTGAAAAATGTGCACATTATCCGTTTCTTCCATAAATAGTGTTGGGAAAACTAAATATTCACATGTAGAAAAATAAAATTTGACCCTTACCCCACATCATATATAAAAATCAACTCCAAGTGGATTAAAGACTTAAACTTTAAGACCCCAAACTATAAACACTTAAAAAAATGTAGAGAGAAGTTTCATGACATTGGTTTTGAAATGAATTTTTTAAAAAATATTACCTCAAAAGTACTACAGCA
Source organism: Callospermophilus lateralis (assembly GCF_048772815.1). Taxonomy (NCBI): domain Eukaryota; kingdom Metazoa; phylum Chordata; class Mammalia; order Rodentia; family Sciuridae; genus Callospermophilus; species Callospermophilus lateralis. The sequence continues at coordinate 79,506,736 of NC_135305.1, read as the reverse complement.
AAAGCAAAAATAAACAGATGGGATTGCATTGATCTAAAAAGCTTCTGCACAGAAAAGGAAACAGTTAAAAGAGTGAAGAGACAGCCTACAGAATGGGAGAAAATATTGGCAAATCGTCTGATGAAGGGAAATGCTTGAAATATTCAGGGAACTCAGATAATTCAATAGCAAGACCACAAATACCCAGTTAAAAGTGGGCAAAGGACTTGAATATAGATTTCCCAAATGGAGTCATACAAGTGAGCAGCAGGTATATGAAAAAATAATAGCCTTAAATATCAGACCAATGCAAATTAAAACTGCAGTGAAAATTCACCTCATACCTTTTAGGAAGGTTATTGTCAAAAAGACGAAAGTTAACAAGTGTTGGTGAGGATGTGGAAAAGAGGGGAACCTTTGAATGTTATTGGTAGGAATGTAAATAAGTCCAGCCATTACGGAGAATAGTATAAAGGTTCCTCAAAAAACTAAAAATAGAATTACCACATGGTCCAACATTCCCACTCTGGCCCTCTACCCATAGGAACTGAAATTATGTTGAAGAGATGTCTGCACTCCCATGTTCTCTGCAGCACTATTGACAATTGCCAAGATGTAGGTCACTCTCGTGTTCATCAGTGGATGAATGGGAAAAAAATGATATAAATATATAATGAAATACCATACAAACTTTAAAAAGAAGTAAATGCCAATGTGTTAGTCAGCTTTTGGTCATTGTGACCAAAAAACCTGATAAGAACATACTAGAAGTGAAAAGTTCACTGGGCTCACAGTTTCAGAGTTTTAGTCCAGGGTATGCTGACTCCATCACTCTGGGCCCAGGGCAAGGTATAACATCAGGCCTGGGGGTGTGGTGGAAGAGCATGCTCACCTCATGGAAGTCAGCAAGCAGAGAGAGAGGGGAAGAGACTATGGGGAACATGAACACCTCCAGGGAACATCACCAATGATTCACCTCCTCCAGCCACGTACTACCTGCCTGCATTTACTACCCAGTTAGTCCATTCAGACTAGGATGGACTAATTAGGTTACAGCTCTCATAATCTAATTATTTTATCTCTGGCTGTTCCTGCATCAACACAGGAGCTTTTAAGGGACACATGTGTTCAAGCCATAACAACTGTCATTTGTAGCAAATAGATGAATCCAGATAACATTTTGTCGAGCAAAATAAGCCAGCGTACAGGAAGGTAAATACTGCACAGTCTCACTTATATGTGTGTGTGTGTGCAGGACGGGGTGCAGAGCAGGGTGGGGAGGGGAATCAAAGAAGTAAAGAGCAAACTGGTGATTCCCAGGGGCTTGGGTAAATGGCAGGGTGAGGTGGGGTTTGAGGATGGGGATATGTTGACCAAAGGGTTCACAGTTTCATTTAGGAGGAATAAATCTTTGAGGTCTATTGTATAGCATGGTGACCAAGGTTAATATGTACTTCAAATTGCTAAAGGAATAGATATTAAATTATTTCACCATGAAAATATATAATAAATATGTGAGGTGATGGATACATTAACTTGATAATAATCATCCCACAATAGATACCTACAGTCGGCTCTCCATATCGGCAGGGTGAACATCTGTGGATTCAGCCAACCATGGATCAAAAATATTTTTTAAAAGCTTGCAGAAAGTTGCAAAAGGCAAAACTGAAATTTGCCATGCAATGAGCAATATGCTGCATCCAGGTGATTGAAGTGGTGGCGGGTACCCCTGCTGAGAGCCACCTCTCCTCTCCTCACTCGATCCTCAGTCTCTACAGCACTTGTTTTTTGAGCCTCTTCACCTTATATCTCATTTGTGTACTACCTAGTTAGGCCTACGATGGTTGTGTCTATACCAAACAGGTACAGATTCTTTTTATTGTTCTTATTCCTTAAATAATAGATTCTAATCATTATTTATATAGCATTTACATTGTCTTAGGTGTTATGAGCAACCTAGAGATGATTTAAAGCATACGGGAGGATGCGTGTAGGCTATATGCAAACAGTTCACCATTTTATATAAGGGCCTGGAATTCCCTTGTTTTTGGTAACACAGGGAGGTCCTGATACCAAGGGATGACTGTATATAATAATAGAAAATCATTCCACAATGTATACCTATGTCAAAAATCACATTGTGCCTCATAAATACATAGGAGCTTCTTATCCTGAGACAGAAGCACTCAGGAAAAATAAATTTCCTGACTGACTTTGCTTGCTGCTGATTAACTCTGAGGTTGCTTGCCTTGTGAGAGGGTTGGAGGCCAACTTTGAGACAGTCTCCACCATATCTCAAGCCTGAATTTGTGTGCAGACCAGCACAGCATACCTGTCCTCAGTACTGTACCTGGCCTCATCTCTCAGGCCCAAGCCCAGCCAGGGAAGATGGGCCCCTGTGCCTACTGTCCATCTCCGCTGTTCTCTCCCCTCCTTCCCACCAACCACTGGAAGAAACCTGGGACAGCTCAAGTTTTTCCAGCCCATTATTTTCTGACCTCTTCCTTCAGGGCGACAAGCCTGTGACCTGTTCATCACAAGAGAGAAGAATCTGAGATCTGGTAGTTACAGATTTGGGTCTCTAGATCCAGAGGCAAGTAGCATTTGTCTACAGATCTGCCTGTTGTCATGCTGCAAAATTCTACCTTGGGTGTTAACATAGGAATATTAATGACTTTGTCTTTATGTTTCTTATCTTCTCCTCCATCCCAAGGATACATGGCTTGATTAGGAAAAAAGTTCCCATTTAATATGAAAGTGAAAAGAGAAAAGCACATTGCCGTACTTGGTAGTGGAAAGTCACTGCCGGTCGGTGATGGAGCACCTCACACCCATGCTTCATTCCACATCCATCCCTGGGTTGTGGTTATGATTATCCTTCCCACTTTTTACAAAAAAAAAAAAAAAAAAAAAAAAAAAATGAAACAGAAGCTTAGTAGTTGATGGAACATGTTCTAGGTCATATACTAGAAGTAGAATTACTACATGGAAGTAATTCTACATTCCCCCCAAACATATAATGAAAGGAAGTTCCTTTAAATTCTAGCTGGTTCTATTTGGATGAGGGAAATGTCAGGTCTTTTCTGGACTCTTCTTAAGCTGCACCCCTCCTCTTCTGTTTCTATTCAGTGGCCCTTATGGAGTCTTTAATTCTGTTCTCAAAAACAGGGACTCCCCGGGAACTCATGGTGGTTCCTCTGTATGTTTTAGAATTCCATAGTCATATCAACAGGAAGATTTAGCAGTAAAATTATTGACAATTTGGAAATAAACAACAAAAAGAGCCTTATAGGAGTGTCAAAAAGTTGTAATAAATGTGATGATTAACATGTCGATTGTCTTCTGTGAAGCCTTAGCTAATAAGAGTGTTCCATATAGATCTGACCTATTTGGTTTCCTGGCTTATAGTCCCCAAGGCAGAATTATGAAAAGCCGTCATACACAAACCCAGAGACTCATGTTCAGCTCTGCTTAGCCACTTGCTGTGACTTAGTGGCTGCCAGAAGCTCATTTTCTTACTCCGGAGATGGAGCCACTGGCACGTGCCTCTGGTGGGGTTAAGTGACATGGCATGAAGCGCATAGCTTTCTGATGGCGGCATAACACAGGCTCTGAAGCCATTAGCCAAGACAGATCTTTTCAAATTTGATTCCCGAGAGAGATCATATGGAGGGTGGCGTGTACTCGGATCTTTTTAAGTGAATGAGCACCATGCAGTGTCTGAGCGTCATTGCTGCTCCTATCTTGTACAGTGTGATCATAGCAGCTTGGTCTGAATCTGTCCCGGCATCAGAACACATCCTCAAAAGGCATGTAGAAAAAGCTAGATCATTCTGCCTCTCAAGAAAAATGTCAAAGAAGAATCGTACCTAAGCTTACTTTGATTTTTATCCATTGAGGTTTTATTTTAGTTGGTTAATAGACAAGCAGTCTTTGTATTACAATAATTTTTTTTTTCTGGTACACTGCTTGGTAAGCATAGGAACAGAAACTGGCTACTGGGATCAAGTACTGATTGTTCTTTATTGTCCTGGTCAATGGGGTCAATGTTTATGCTCAAATTAAAGGACCTGATATGGGATACCTTTGCTCTAGTGACATTATCATTTTTCTGTTGAGTAACTTTTCCATTAACTGGGCTTGTATTGAATTTTATTCAAAAGAAAATACTGTAAAAACCTACTAAGAAATGGGAGAGAAGGAAGTTTGGAGGGTCTTGACTGTGAGACAAAGACACAGAATTGAAATGGAATCCTCTCTGCCTTAGGGCTGGGATAAATCATGCAGCAGGGAGGCAGTGGGCAGGCAGCAGCCAGAGCGCTTCTCTCTTGTTAGAGCCCCTCCAGCGCAGTGTGTGCAGTGTAGGCGTCGGCTAGGATGCTGGAGCTTTTTAGCTACATCGATGTGTCTTTTGAGGGTGGTAGATTGCCAGCCTACCTTCATTCAAATGTGAGTGAAAGTAATACATTTCTTTTATGCAGCAAACATTTTTTTTATCTGCTCTATATAAAAGCATGGTTTGTGAGGCTTGGGGAGGAGGGAGTGGGCACTTAAAAAATGAGTAAGTTATTATTTTCAAAGGCCTAGTAGTAAATTCAAGTCAGTTCTTGCTCAGACTGTTGGCAATAAACTTCCTGCTTTCTTAGTTTTCAGCTTCCCATTTGCTTAATTAATTTTAGACAATTTAATCTCTCTCTCTTTTTTTTTTTTTTACACTATTGGGGATTAAACTCAGGCCTCATGAATGTTGGGGAGTGTTCTACCACTGAGCTACATCCCAGCCCTTTTTATCTTTTGAAACAGGAACTCACTAAGTCACCAACACTGGCCCCAAACTTGTGATCCTCCTGCCTCAGCCTCCTGAGTAGCTGGAATTATCGGCATGAACCACCATGCCCAAAGACAATTTAATCTTTATAGCATATTGGTACAGATAGAGTCAGATCTCGGTACTTAACTTTCTCTTCCACTGACTCCTGTGTAATTCCAGACAAGCTATTTAGCCTCTTTTAGATTCAGCTTTTCAATCTGTAAAATGAGGATAATAAGTGGTACTTGAAATCAGATTGGGGGGGGGGGGTCACCTGTACACCTGCCCTAAAATATCACTAGGATAACAGATATTATTTCATCTCATTTAACTCAGATTTCTATAATAAGAATAATAAAACAGACAAAATGTACATGGAGTCTGCTGAACATTTATAAATGCTCCTTGATGGAGATAAATATATATCTATATATACACATCTATCTGTGAGGAACACTTTCTCAGTGAATATTGAGAATACTTTCTCATTCAAGCACCATTCAAAGCCCACCATGGCAGCCCCACTAACCTGTAGATGAGCTAGCTTTGGGTGGTGATTAGTGATAATTCTAAAACCAAATCATGCCTGAGGAGTTGCTCAGCCTGGACAGTGTGATTTTTGTTTTTTGGGTTTTTTTTGTTTTGCTTTGGGGGGTGCTAGGGATTGAACTCAGGGGCACTCAATCACTGAGCCACATCCCCAGTCCTATTTTGTATTTTATTACAGACAGGGTCTCACTCAGTTGCTTAATGCCTCACTTTTGCTGAGGCTGGCTTTGAACTCACTTTCCTCCTGCCTCAGCCTCCCAAGTTGCTGGGATTACAGTCATGCACCATCGTCTCTGGCTTGGACAGTGTGATTTTTATACATGTATGTGTAAATGTGTAAGAAGATTTATGAGTGTCATAAAAATTAAGTATTAAAAGTGTCGGAAAATATATTCAATTATAATTTGTCAATTTAAAATTAAAAAAAATATATTTTTATAGTGTTGGAAAATTACCAAATGAGATGATTTTATAAAGGTAAATGCTAAATCCCAAGAAATGTCATTCACCTTTTATTATAGAAATTTAGCCTCTCACTAGTCCCACTAAATAAGTGCTAAAATATATTTAATACATATTAACATTAAAAGGTATCAAATTATTAACTTGATTCCAGTGGTCACATACCTTAGTTCAGGAATGCTAGTATCTTTACCACAGGGATATAGGGAAGATTAAATGGGATAATTCACATTAAAAGTTCATCAAGTGCCTGAAACAGTTAGAGCTGTACATATTTATCACTATCATAGTGATATTTCTTTTGCCCATTCTACCTCACTTGCTACTAAATGAACTTCAAGTTCCTTAGCCTAATATTCATTCCTGTGTTAGTCAGCTTTCCATCCATATAATAAATGCCTGACATAATTAACTTATAGAGTACAAAGGTTTACTTGTCTTATATAGACTTTGGAGATTTCGGGACATAATTGATTTGCCTGTTTCTTTGGGTCTGTGACAAGGCTGCACATCATGGCAGAAGTGTGTGGAAGAGTAAAACCACTCACCTCATACCTGGGAAGTGAAAGAAAAAGCAAGCAAGAGGCCAGGGTCCCACAGTCTCCTTCAAGGTCATGCCCCAGTGACCTAAATACCTCCTATTAGGCCTCACCTCCTAAAGGCTTCACCACCTCCCAGTAGTGCTAAGGTGGTGGGGGTTTGGGGGGGGCACCAAGGCTTTACCATATGAACCTTTGGAAGATATTCCAGATACAAACTACAGTAAAGCGCAATTTCTTTTCCAGTTTTATATTTTATTATCACCATACTGCACGGTCTCTGTGCCTAAGCTTTTATCCAACTTTCTTCTGCTATTTAACAGTTCACCACCTTGACTGCCTTCCTCCCCTCACCTAATCTGCCTGTCAGAGTCTACCCTTTCTTTGAAGTCGCTTGGATTATCTCAATCCCTTCCTCTTAAGGGGATGTTACATTTTCCCACTTGTATTTATCTTACAATTATTGCTTTCTGAATTGGTCACCTTTACGCAGCATGACTGTGTACTAGAAATTACCCCTAGTGCTGGGAACATGAAAATATCCTCTTCTTTTGAGGAATTCACGATGTAAGATTAGTAGAGTGTTGTTTGTGTTGCTAACTATAAAACACTGAGATAAAAACTTTGGTGTATGGGAAAAGCTCTGTTAGTCCAGGAGAGGGCGCTTCATTTGTCCAGGGCCCCAGACATGGGTAGTGAGGACCTCAGGGGCCTCTTCATGAAGATGGTATTTGGGCTGGGGAACCCCGCGGACGGTGTTACCTGGTGAAAGGGGGGAGGAGGATCTCCCAGGCCAGAAACAAGAAATGTAGGAGATGCATCTGGAGAGAGAGTCCGAGACCTGATGGCCTGGCTTTTGAGGTCAAGGTGAGGGCTTCAGCTTGAATGTTGGCCAGTGTTGAAGAAAGTGGAGCACTGGGGTGAGGGCTTCCAAGCCCACACATCCCTGGGGACGGTGCTATGGAACTGGCCTGGTATTAGGGTCATGTTCTCTAAATGGCAGAGGCCAGGTGGTGGTGGGGTGGTGACATGATCGCTCTCCCACCTTGGAAATGTTACTCGGGCAACTGTATGGAGAATTAGATGAAAGTGAGGCTGTGAGAGCAGCAGGTGAGAGCCGATGACATCCTGAGCCGTGACAGTGGCCAAGAAGACGGGCGGAAATGTCGCAAGTGGAGAAGTGACAGGATTCAGAACGAGACTGATAGGAAGGCCAGGTGGAGGGAAGCCCATGAAGATGCCTGGGGTTTCCAGGTCCTTCCAGGTTCAGAACGTGGTGGTGATCTAAGGTACATAACAAAGCCCAGGAGGAAGAAGAGGCTGTGGAACAGAGCGAAAGTGGTGCCTGCAGCTCCAGGCCCCGACATCATCACTCCAGAGGACTACTCCCCCTCGAGGACAGGGGCTGGGCTGCAGCCTGCATGTAGGTGACAACATCGTGGTGCATGAAACGAAAATGTTCCCCGTGTCACTAGAGCTGCAGGCTTGGATCTCAGAGGGGAGGGCAGAGATGCTGACGGTTTGGGGAATAACCCTCATTGCAGTGAGGAATTGCAACCATAGGAGCAGAGAAGATCACCAAGGGAAGTGACAAAGAGAAGAAGAGAGATTAGGACAATCTTGGATTTTTACAAGGGTTCAAGGATGCAGAAAAGAGGGTTTTAAATCAACTGTCTCAGGTTCAGGTGAGAGGCTGCACAGCTTGGGGCTGAGAGAAGGTTGTTGGGATAGAAAAGCAACAGTCACTGGTCAGCATTCAGAGAGGAGCTCTGGGGCTCTGGACAGCCCGGTTGTAACCCCACATGGGGTGAGTGGGTGGTAAATTCCCATTCCTAATTTTCAAATTTCAGTGCTCAAAACAAAACAAAAATGTAAAAAGTTACACGTACATTTTTTCTTTGTAAAGACCAGAAGAGATTTGAGTGCTGGGAAACATTTGGGTTATTAATATTGACAACAGCGAGTCTGCTTTCTGAGCACCTCTTCCTGCAGGATCGTTTCCCTGCCCTCCCTCTCTCCCACACAGGATGTGCTCCTTGCTGAATGTGCATGGCATGTTGTTGAGGGGCCTCCAAAAGTAAATATTATGACCAGTTCCAGGAGGGTACAAAAAAACAGTTGATTATTTACATAAAGAGGAACTGGGTCCTGCCTCCTGCAGCCTGGAAACACAACAGTGTTTTCTTAACATTTTTATGTCCACAACCCATAGAACACATAAAGATCCTGACCCGGTTTGCATCTCATTCCCACTTGTGAAAAGTACTAGTTGTGATGCATTTTCAATCTTAACTGTGTTCCCTATCCCCATTCTGTTTCATTAAAAATGAAATGAGATCTTGCTCAAAAGCTGGGTGTAGTGGCAGGCACATGCCTTTAAACCCAGCTACTTTGGAGGCTGAGGATCAAAAGTTGGAGGGCAACCTGGGCAACTTCGTGAGAACCTGTCTCAAAGTGAAATAACAAGGGCTGGGGATATAACTCAATGGTAGAGCACTTGTCTAGCATGCACAAGGTCCAGGATTCAATCCCCAGTACTGAAAAAAAAAAAAAAAAGAAAGAAAAAGTCCTAGTCGGGATTAGTTTGACTGGTGCTGTTCTGCTCCATCCTTGACTGAGGCAGAGATGAACAGCTATGGATACATACATTTACATATGAAGACTAGGAATGAGAACTTCACCTTACTAGTCTCAGTGTCCTGATCTGTAAAATGGACATGCTTTTATCTGCCCAAGGCTGAATGTCAGATGAGACCTTTTATGAAAGGGATTTCTCTTTGAAAAAAAAATGCTGCCCAGGTGAAAGATTATATTATTGCCCAAACTTAATTTCTTGGCAAAGAATCTAACAAATTATTTTTCTTTATTATATTTGTTGATTTCTCACATAGAGACTTAAAATACTAAATTTCCGTCTGTAGGAAAATTTTTCATTTGTTTGGAAGAAAAAGAATTGTTTAATTCTTAAAGAAGGGTCCCAACCATAGTGCCTTACATTCGTTGAGTATTTAATGTGGCTCTTAATCTTTGCAAAATTAATCAGAAATTACCTAAGCATTTCTTTGAAAGGACATCAGTTCTCTTTTTCCAAGTAATATTATTAGTACCATTACTAGGAGTGGTTTTTTTTTTTAGCACCCATCTTAGTAAGTTAGGGATGGGGGTGGGGAGAAAACCTTTTGCTCCCAAATCAACAAGGAAACGACATCAAGGCAAGCCTGGAGATCCTTAGGGACTATCAACTGTCACTCATCTTGAATCCCTTTTGGCTAATTTACAAATAGATACATTTAAACTAGATATTCTTATGTGAATTAGTGCTAATTAATTCACATATTTTCTTATTCTCATGTGGGCTCTAATGTTCACTATTCAGAGTACATGCTCTAGATCTTAAACTTGTGTTTTTGTTGTGGTAAGTTATTTTCAAAGGCCGTTTCTTGCTTTAGATTCTGAATGTGGAGAGATAAGGGGATGGTTTGTGTTGGCAGAGAGCGAGGCTCCCAGCCTCCCTGGGCCCAGAAGCTGTCATTCCTTGTGTACGTGTTCTGCTGGGAGAAACTGTCCCAGAGTCAATATTTGCATAGGAAAATTTGCCCAACCTACGTTTATTTGATCAGATAAAAGAAAAACTAAACTCAAATCTGACAGCTTCTGCTTCCTCCTTATTCCACACAGTACCTCACTACTAGGAGGTATGAAGAGGGAAATTGTCTCCTAATTTATTCTCTGACATTAACATTAATCTGCCTATTAAAGGTTCAGCAGAGTGAGCATTCCTTTTCAGATGGCTCCAGCCACGCATTTCATGCATGTGACTTCATGGGGTGATCATAAATCCTTGGAAGTCCAGGATAAACAAGTTTTTGTTCCCAAGTGGTATATATAAGCCAGTGGCTAAAATGCATCCTTGGAATTATGATTTTTCAGTATTTCCAAGAAAATAATGTTATTTATATGTTAGAATATTGTCATTTCTTCACCTCAGAGTATTGAGGTTCAGAGTCCAGCAGAAAGTCTCTCCAGTATGCAAACTAGAGTCCCATGACCAGCCTCAGTTTCCCCTCTGTGTTAATTTAAGTGTAATGCCAGACAATAGATTTGAAGTCTGCAAAGTTGTAATGATAAATGTAACATTTGGGAGCTGGGGATATACTTCTGTGGTAGAGAGCTTGCCTAGCACGTAGGGGGCTGGAGGTTCAGTCCCAAGTACCACAAAATGGGTGAATGAAAGAACAAAGCAAGCATTATGTTGCCAACAAGATAGAAAAAAAGAACTGACTTTTTACCCTAAGTTTGGTTGTATGTTTGTATAATCCTCCTGTAATTCTATTTCTTTTTTTTTTTTTCTTTTGAGGGAGTACCAGGGATTGAACTCAGGGGCACTTGACCACTGAGCCACATCCCCAGCCCTATCTTGTATTTTATTTAGAGACAGAGTCTCACTGAGTTGCTTAGTGCCTCACTTTTGCTGAGGCTGGCTTTGAACTCATATTCCTCTTGCCTGAGCCTCCCAAGCCACTGGAATTACAATGTGTACCACCACACCCGGCTGTAATTTTAATGTTTTAAACAATGAGAATGAACAACTTGACGGGTATTATCAATAACTGTAATTCTATTTCACATATTAAGAATTATGCCTAAATCTCAACAACACAAAATTTTGTTATTTATTGTCCTGAATGTTTAATGTCCTAGGTTAGTAAGGTAAGAAAAAGAAATGTTTACACCCCAGTACCTTGTTGTTTTAAAACAAAACAAATGAATTTAGGGCCTGGGGCTGTTAGCTTTATGGTAGAGTGCTTGCCTTGCACATGTAAGGCAAGTTTGATCCTCAGCATCACATAAAAATAAATATATTGTGTCTCTCTACAACTAAAATACACACACACACACACATACATCATTATCATTAAGAGAGTTTAATATTTATTTAAAGTAATTTTAACTTTCATGTGAAGTATATATACAATGAATTGACAAATTGTTAGGTATACACAGAGCTTTGACACATTAACCTCATATTCCTTTCTGTTAAGCTAGATAAACCTCTCCCAACATCCTGCTATACACTTGAAGGGCACCATAAATATTGTGTGTGAGAACAGTGCTTGACAAACGTACCATTCATGTGGTTCGCAGGATTTGGGGCTACTTAGAAGACAAGGCTTGTGATTCAAATTTTCTATCTGATGGTTCTTTCTGTAACTTCTGCACAAAATCCAATATTGGCTTGCAAACCTTCAGAGATCAGCATCTAACCAGTTAAGGAAGTAATCTGTTTCATTTCTGTACAACTCAAGAGTATTCAAATGCCCTTGTTAATACAGAACTATGCATAACACTATTCACCTCTTTCTCCTATTGCAGATAGCTCTTCTCAGTTGTAAAGAGTCCTTCCTCAGCTGTGTGGGGTGGTCCACACCTGTAATCCCAGCAGTTCAGGAGGCTGAGGCAAGAGGATCACAAGTTCCAGAACCCTTGGCAATTTAGTGAGAACATGTTACAGAGTGGTTCTGCCTTTGTAGTGGTTTTGCCTTTAACTGCTCATCCACAAAGGGACTGATCTGTATTAAGATCTGTTCCAAAGATGTTTTTAGGTTTCTTTTCCACGTTGGTTGTGTGAGTCTGAGGTCCCTGGAGAGCCTTGCTGAGAGGGGTCATCTTCCAGTTCTTGCTGAACAGCAGGACAAAATTTTCAGAGGTCTCAGTCCATTCCTCTGGGCTCATGATGAGGCTGAAGAGCATGGTGGAAGGGTATGGCGGAGGGAGCAATTCATTACATGGCACCAGAATGGAGAGGCTGAGGCAGAAAGAGTCTAAAAAATATATTTAAAAAATAAATTTAGTAGGCTAAAATACTCCAGAATTTAATTTTCTTCATTATTCATCAAAACTAAAGCTTTAAAGAGCAAAAATTCAAATAAAGCACAAATGAAAGACCCAAGTATGACTGCTCCTCATGTGATGTGATCCGGCTTGGAGGATCACTAACTTGCCCTCCGGGATAGTACTTCTCATTTCAGTTGATTAAATGGAATTCCTCACTTCTGCAGCCCTCTGCCATTTTAAGTGGAGTTCAGGGTGTTATTCTAGATTTCGTTTTTCCTTTGAATTCTCACCTCTAGTTTTTCCAAGAAAACATGAGTGTTTTTCTTTATTCGAAGTTTCCTCCTAACTAGGCAACAGTAGCACCAGGGGACCCCTTTGAACAAGTATGAATGGCACATATATATATATTTTTTTTTTCTTAAAAGAGGAGAAAAGTCTCTTCCCCCTTCCACTGTTTCTGCCTACCTATAGATGCTCAGCTGGCAGGACTTACCTTGGTGGTCTGTGGAGGTTAACAGAATTTTTCTTCCTCCCTTCTTCTTTCATAAATAGCTTAGAAAGAAGTAGCTTATTATGTAAGTAGGTGTTGTCAAGTAGTGCCATTGTGGTCACTTGGGGATGAATTGTTGGTCCCAGTCAGGGCTTGCTGAGTAGTGCTGTATTCACAGCACTGTAGGGGGCTCCATGCTGAGTGCTGCACCCCAGGCATGAAAGGCATACAAAAGCAAAAGGCGCATGAAATGATATTCTAAAAAATACAGAGCAGAGAGCAAATATTTAAAAGTACACAAAATAATGCAAAGCGAATCCATAAGTACAGCAGGTTACTCCCCGTTAGCGAGGTTGCTATGTTTTTGATGGAGAAGGTAGAAAGGGTAAATGTCATGGTGGATACAAGGAATAACTTATCCTGCTTTGCAGGGATCACTGACCCCTGCCTCTCCCTCTTCTCCTCTGTTCAGTTCACAGGCAAGTTGTGTCCATTTTATGTAAAAAAAAAAAAAAAAAAAAAAAACGAAAAGAAAAAAGAAAAAGAAATACAACTCAAGTCATGCAGTTTGTCCTGCTCATTGTCACTCTCTGGTCTAAGCCCTTGTTCTTTCCAGACAGTATGGTAGCAACAGCTGCCTAACTGGTCTCCCTGCTTCCACTTGATTTTGTTCTCTGTGAAGAAGCCAAAAAGAAGATTGGAGCACATATATCAAATCACACAATTTCTCATGTAAAATTCTTTAATGGTTCCCCATGTTCTTAAGATCAAATCTAAATTTACTGTGTTCAGGATTGTCTCATGTCAGTGTCCCCTGCCATGGGTAGCTTCATTCATTTCAACCTTCAGGTCTGGGCTCAGTATCACTTTTTTTTTTTAATAAATTTTTTTAGTTTGTAGGTGGACACAATATCCTTACTTTACTTTTATGTGATACTTAGGATCAAACCCGCTGTCTCGTGGGTGCTAGGCGAGCACTCCACCACCAAGCCGCAACCCCAGCCACCAGAACCACTTTTTTAGAGAAGCACTGCCTATGACCCTCTCTATACAGTGACCTCTGCTAGTTGGTCTTCTGCCATCCCCCCCACTCACTCACTTACTCTCTCTCTCTCTCTCTGTCTGTCTTTCTTTTTCTTTCCTGCGGATTGAAACTGGGTTTGCTTTACTACTGAGCTGTATCCCTAGCCTTTTTAAATTTTATTCTGAGCCAGGGTCTCACTAAGTTGCCCAGACTATCCTTGAACTTACAGTCTTCCTGCTTGAGCCTCCTGAATTGCTGAGATTATAGGTGTATGCCACTGCACCCAGCTCCTATTTGTTCTTTTAAGGCCCTTATTGTGACTTTTCATTTCATCTTATTTTTTCTTTAATTACCAGCTATAGTACTAGTTGTTATTGACTATTTCCCCAGATAATATTTATGCTTCATGGAGCTAGTCATCACTCTTTGATTTGAGCTGCATAGAACACATTTTTTTTTTTTTTTTTTTTTATTGTTGCTGGATGTGAAGATGGAGATTCAGAGGAAGCTAGAGTCTTGGGGGAAGGCTTTCAGCGATGAGCAGAAGTTCACTTAGTAAAATAAATAATACATAGGCCAACACCTGGCACTTGTTTTTATATTTTTTGAGACTGATTATTTTAGCAGTTGTGCCCAAGCTGGACTGAATAAGGAAGAAGCTGAAATCCAGGGCTTAGCGTAGGAGGTTATTGCAACAGTGAGGGAAGGGAGATAAGGACTTGGACAGAGACCTGCCGGGGAACAGAGAGGTGGATTCAGGACTCCACAGTTTAGAATTTTGTGGTAACAATGCACCAAGCAACCAAGATATAAAATATTGTGTTTCTTTTATTATATGACATTTACACAGCCTGCCAGAAAACCTCATTCAAAAAAGGGGGAAAAAAATGATTCCTCTCAATAGAAACCTTTATCCATATCCCAGATTCCCTTTGGTGAAGCACAACACTGATATGATGTCAGGTTGGATTTAGGTGAAGAATTGAGATTAAATTTTCCTGCTCCCTTGGATTTAATGGATGAGATAATGTACATGAAAAATGTCCGGTGATATATTTAACTTTTCATCCAAATATCAAGAAATGGTAAACAAAGAAAGAGTGCTGCAATTTAAATTTTATAAATCCACCTTCTATCATTTTTCCTGCCGTATTGCTGCCTGAAAGAAAATCACGTGAAGCATTTTTCTTATGGTGCTACATTTGTTTTCTCTTGTTCTTTTTTTTCTTTAAGCAGTTGAACAGGATGAGGAGGACAGTGACAAGCGTGTGACTGTGACAGAAGCTGAAGGGGCTCTGGATCCTCAGGTACCGTCAGTTCTGCAGCAGCTCCTTGCTGTGCCTTCCTCTGTTCAGGGTGGTGAGGGGAACAGGTGTTTGCAGATGATACAGATTTTACCTTTTGTGTTCTGTAAATAGTCGTTTGGTGGGAATAAAGTATTTAGTTTTGGTATAAAGGTATTTCACAAGAAGGACCCTGAACTGCCAATCCTATTTACAGGACTTCCCACAAGGTTTCACTGTCTGCAGTTTCAGTTATTCATTATGTATCCAAAAATACTAAATGGAAATGTCCAGAAATAAGCAATTCATAATGATATTTTGTTTTTCATTTTTGCAGTGCTGGGCTGGGGTTCAAACCCAGGGCCTCATGCATGCTAGGCAAATACTCTTCCACTTAGCTACATCTCCAGCCCAACTACAAATCTTAAATTGTGTTCCACTCTGAGTAGCAAGATAAAATCTGGAGCTGTCTGGCTCTGTCCTCTCAGGGATTTTAATCATACCTTTGTCCACTGTATCCATGCTGTATATACTACCTACTTGTTAGTTACTTAGTAACTATCTCAGCTATCAGGTCAACTGTCAAGGTCCTGCAAGACTTGTGTTTATGTACCCTTACACAAAATAGCCTAACACCATGTCACAGTATCTGCATACTTCACTTCACCTCATCACATAGGCACGGTGCCATCTCATATCATCACAAGAAAAAAAAAATAAAGTAAATAAGATATTTTGATAAAGATCACATTCATATCATTTTTATAGTATATTGTTATACTTGTCCTATCATTAATTACTGTTGTTAACCTCTTACTGTGACTGTTGTTAATCTCTCTACTGTGATTAATATATCAAATTTAAAGTTTGTAATATGTAACAGAAAAAAAATTATCATCGTTATGTATACATATATGACTAGAAAAAGATTTAGTATATATAGGGTTCAGTAGTAGCGGTGGTTTCAGGCATCTACTGTGGGTTCTTGGAATATATCTTGGGACAAGGGGAACTACTGCATAATTTGATTCATGAGGGGAAAATAGAGGGAAAGAGAGAGAAACCCCACTTTCCAGAGAAAGCAGAGAACCTGAAGGAGAGGCCACCCTTAGGGCAGACCTTCTCTTGAAGAAGGCAGAGGTGAATGGGCCAACTGATGGCACCAGCAGCTGCAGATGTCCAGACAAGTGAGCAAGGTGCCTTACCTGCCAGAGATGCTGTATTAGCCGTAGTCATTAAGCCATGGCATGGGTGTGCTTTTGGTAGCAATTTAGTCTTCAGATACCATTATGACATTAAAACGTAGGACACCCTATGGCTGTCAAAAACTATATAAAAAGTGGAACATTTGAAGATTCATAGCCTGGTTGATCTACTGCCTTTACCTTGAAGTTTCTAAATCTGCTGATCCAGTTAAAATAGTCACACTAATTTTTTTCAGTCAAGATTACATATGTTGTAACATTTTAATAAATTCACCTGTTGTGCTCTTATAATGTTAAAGATGTTGCCTTCTATGAGTTTCTATTGATATTACACAAGCAAGCCTGTCCAGGGATCCCCAACTTAGTGCATTTACTACTTTCTCAGAGATTTTATAAATTATTAATTTATTGGTGGGCTGCTAATAAGTTAATTAAGTTATTTATTTATTTATTTGTTCATTTATTTATTTATTTATTTGCAGTGCTTGGCAGGGAACTCAGGGCCTCCCTCATGCATGCCAACACTGTACCTCTGAGCTACATCCCCAGCCCAGATGTTTATAAATTTAAACTGCTCTTGCTGTTTATTTCTTTTGAACTTATTCAATGGGCAAAAATCAATTTGAATTTCATTTTATTTCCCAAAAGGATACACAAATCCTGCTCTTTGAGATTTTGTGATTTTATTAAACAACAGTAACATAACCACATATCTACAGGACATAGAGAAGAATGAAACCAGTGAATCAGTAATTAGATGAGGAATAGATTCTGTTCAGGTACAGAGTCAAGGTCACTGGAAAGCATAATTATGAGTGGTATAGGTCAAGGCTGTATAGGAAGGAAGGCCACTGTCACCTGCTCTGTTCTGTCAAGCTTCATCTGAGGCCACCTGGAACTACCAGTTTGATTGGTTTGATTCTGCAGGCCCACCTATCTAGCTTCTTTGGATAGAATCAGTAACTCAGGTCATAGGAGATGAGCTGAAAGAAAATTTTCAGAGTTTTTGCCCTCAGATTCCTGGGCAGAATTAGAAATAAATGTGTAAGCTCATGGGTGTGTACATATGTGTATAATTGACATGACTTATTTATTTGATGTTTCATGTATACACATATAGTTGATTGAATGAACACCTGTATGCCAGACTCCAGGCATACAGGTATTCTTCACTCCAGGGTATTTTAAACAATTTAAGTGAACATTAGTTTCTCATTCGTTCTTTGTGGTACTTTATTAAGTATTATTACTGTGGGGGAAATGCCCCCACTTTGGGCCCGTAAAGGATTAAGATGGTCACTAACCCAGAGAGACTGGGCCTTGTCATACACAGGTTTCCTACCTGCCAAAGAACTCTATTCTCTCCTCATTAGTTGCCTCCTCTCTACCTTCTCTCACTAAAAATGTTTTTGTTTGTTGGTTTATGCCTAAGAAACTCCCTGTTTCAACACTGTCTGATACTGTCAGATCCAAGAGAGCATTTAGACTTGGGTTTGCTCCAAATGGCTGGCAAGTCTCTTCCTGTCTCTAAATCTGAGTTCCCAGTGAGTAGCACTCCCACATTTTTGTTGTTGGTGTCCCCACTTTGCTGGGCTCTATCTAGCATGAATGGTTTTCATCTCTGTAAAATTGAGATATAAGGTTGTTGTGAGGTTGAAATGAAGTCATATAAAAAGATCTGGAGGCCATCACGCTAAATGAAATAAGCCAACCACCAAAACCCAAAGGTCCAATGTTCTCTATGATATGTGGATGCTAGTGCACAGTAAGGGGAATGGATTAGACAAAGGGGAATGAAGGGAAGGGATAGGAAAGATGGTAGAATGAATCAGATATAACTTTCCTGTGTTCACGTATGAATACACCACCAGTGTAACTCCATATCAATTATTGTGGTTACAAGAATGGGATCCTAATTAGAATAAGTTATTCTCCATGTTCTCATGTATATCTAAAAAAGAACCAATGAAAAATTAAAGGCAAATTTTTAAAAAATGTCTACAAGAACTGGAGATGTAGCTCAGTAGTAGAGCCTTTGCCTGGCATTTGAGAGGCCCTTGGTTTAGCCTGTAGCCTGGGTTCTTTTCCTGGCTCTTCCATAGTAGCCTTGGACAAGGCAGCTCTCCCTGTGCCCCTTCTTTCTTTTCCATGATCACATCAATATTAACAGTTAGCACTTCAGACATGCTGGTCACTCTTCTAAGGTCTTTGTTTTTGTCCAGGTGCTTAAACCTCACAACAGGGTAGGTAGTGTGATTAGCATCATTTTATAGATGAGCAAGACAGGTTGGTTCCAGCAAGCCTGCTTTTAATCACGGTTCAAACTGCTTTTCCAACTTCTGTAAAATGAGAGTAATTGTTGATTTGTTTTGAAAATTAAATGACTACATGTGAAGCAATTAGTACAATGTCTGGTACATAGTAAGCGCTCAAAGATTTTAACCTCTGTCAGTTATTATCAGTATCATCATGATCATCTGTCTCATTGTTTTTATTTAAAAATTTAAGTGGCTGGGATGCAGTATCACTCTCCATCTGCCTTATAAATGAAACATTCTAGCCACTTTATTCTTTACTACAGGATTAAAGGACTCAAGAATCTTTGTCAAAATTTCCCATTTTCTAATGAGATCTTTAATGAGTGATTTGTAATTGGTCAAACTTTGGAAATTGTTGCTTTGAGTCAGTTGGATATTGACCACAAGATTTGATAATTATTTTCATTCTCTCCTATCCCCCATTTGAATCAATCATTTCACTATTAGGTGATTATAACTGTAAATTATACAACTTAATTGCTAAATATTTTAAATTTCATCAGTAGCCAAAGTATACTTTAGAAGAAAAAAATCCTAAAGACAGCTCTTATTTGGACTGTCATACAAAACACATAATCGTTTTATATCCTTCATGTTGTGATCCATTAGTTTGCTTTTCCCCTTTGTTTATGTTTTAATTATTTTTCAATTTTGCTGCTCTGCTTGTAATTCTGAGTTGTAATTTCTCTCAGACTGAAACAAGATAAAATATTGGTGGCCTCCCTACTCTAGTATAAAAGCTCAAGGAATCAGGCTTATGAAATGGATGAGCCCCTTACATCATCAGCTATGTAAATTTATCATATTGTATTATGACTTTAGCCAGAAGGGAATATTCTGTAAGTATAAAGATTAAGAGAGGACTTGAGGGAAGCAATTATAAATCCTTGTGACTGGTTCCGCTGCCTCCTGAGCTCTCAGTAGGCTCTGGCAGGATGAAGTTTTGCACCAGGGCATAGGATGGCTCTGCCCAAGCAGGCTGCGGATCCATTCCACTCAGAGGCCCAGAAGAAGGAACCTGCACTTTCATTGCCTCACCAGGACAGTGAGGGGCTCAAAGTCATGGAGTGATTTCTAAGGCTGCTTGACGCCCCAACCTGGGGTTGAGGTCTGCTGCTGTGACGCCAGGGGTTTAGAAAAGCTGCCTTGACTGTCACTCTTTCTGTTCTGATGCAGTCACTGTGGGCACCTTGTAGTTCTTCCTCAATGATCAAATGGAGTATTTCCCCATCCCATCTATGGAGAGCTTTTTTGTAGTTTTCTTTTTTTTTTCCCCCCAAAAGAAGTTTGACAAAATAAGTATTTGCCTCTCAAAAAAAATTTAATTTTTAATTAATGCCCTGTCTTCTGAATTTTCCTGAGAAGAATACTTAATATTTTCTGTTTTGGAAATAGGTGCATACAGTTGAGTAATATAATATATCATCCCAACTCAGCAGAGTTTTGTTTTGTTGTTTATATTTTCTGTTTAGAAAAAAAATATATTCAGTGAATTTCTTTAAAGTTTAACTTTTAATGGAATAAATATATTATGTACTAATCAGTAAGAATGTATTTGGATAGCCTTAGATTGTATTGAGCAGTATTTGTTCTATTTTTGCAAACAATGCTTTCGTGAAAGTTTGACTATTACTTCCTGGTTTTGCTTTGCTGATAGCAATTGATAGCAATTTACTTTTATCTTTAATTTAACTTTTTACTTTTATTCTTTTCTTGGTATTGAGGATTGAACCCAGGGGCACTATCGCTGAACCACATTCCCAGACCTTAAAAAGCACTATCTTATAAACCATTTAGGATATACAGGCATAATTCTGGGCTTAAAGTTCCCCAGGGGATGAAGCAGCATTCATAACCCTCCTTGAAAGTTATTTTGGTAGTTGTCTTGCAAGGAGTGTTATAAAATTGTCTCATGAAAATGTATCTAGAAATTATGTGGGAATCATAGAATCAAGGCAGCAGTATTACTTCTTCATTTAGAAGATAATGGAGTAGTAAAAAAATATATATATAGTGAACAAAGAGAGACTCAAACAACCAAACAGGTAAGGAAATCTCATCTCAAAGTGCCCACGGGACAGGAAAAAAAAAAAATCAAGACACTGGCTTGGGCTAGGCTGGACTGGGGTTCTTTATAGCTCAGCGTTAGAGTGCTCGCCTAGCACATTGAGGCCCTGGGTTCGATCCTCAGCTCCACATAAAAAGAAATAAATAACATAAAGGCATTGTTTCCAACTAGACCAAATACATAAATAAATAAATAGAAGATAATGGAGTAAATATACAGTAATTCGGTTAATCTGGAACTCATTTTTAAAAGTAATAACATTTTGTGTTTAAAATACATATTTGGATCTGGGAATATAGCCTTATGGTGGAGTGCTTGCCCAGCACATTGGAGGTTCTGGGTTCTTTCCTTATGCAAGATAGATAGATAGATAGATAGATTAGATAGATAGATAGATAGATAGATAGATAGATAGATAGATAGATTTTTATTTTTTTATATTTGATTGGTTCACCCAAATATCTGGTTCTAATAAAAATGTCTCCTCCTCAAAGAAGAGCCTGTTTTCAGGATGCTAATCATGACATGAAGACTGGTTAGAGTTCCTTTCAAACTTGTCTTCTCACACGAAAACAGCCAAGGCCTCTTCTTAGTCCCAGCATTTCCTTGCTATCGCCGTTATCAGTTGTTTAAAAAACTGTGTAGAGGAACTACAACCAGAGGAAAGACTATTTCCGAATTAGAATCAGTGGGAACTCAGCCTCGTGGCTGTGGAGCCTGTGCTGGTGAGAGCAGGCTGGTTGTCCCCTGTGCCCCTCCATGCTCTCACCTGGGTGCCAGTTCTGCCTGGGCCTTGTCCTCTGTCACATGGGGGTGGGGGCCACATCAGGAGCAGAGAGGAGGTGGTGCACTAGCCCACACTGCAGAATAAACCACAGAGGAGGACCTGAGGCGGAGGCTCATTAGCACCCTCTCTCCTGTCTCGGGACAGAATCTTAAAGTCTGTGAGGATGACATGGCAGGAGACTCAGTTTTAGACTCAGGTATAAATGAATTTCTAGATAGCAGAAGTATATTCCTTTAAGTGATATAATGTTTAAAAAATGTTACTTGCAAGGAGAAATAGCCCCAAATAGTTCCCGTGCCTTCCTACTTTAAAAGAACACTTGGCACCCTGGCCCTCTTGTCACCCTCCTTAGGATTGAGTAGAAGAGTATCTTTGTGATGCTCTGTGTATGTAGCATCATCTCTGGTTATGGGCTCCATTAAAATCCTGACAAACAGAAATATCCCCTCATTAGGGAGGCTAGGGTGAATAAAGGATTTAAAAGTAAAAACCGAGTGGGCCCTTAATAATACTTGACTGGTGGCAGGGGACGGGGCAGTGCTGGGGATGGAACCCAGGCCATGCATGCTCTGTCTACCACTGGTCTACACTGCCAGCCCAGCAATCTCACTTTCCTTCTCCATTCCACTTTCCTCTTATCTTAGGTCAGGAGTTGATAAACCACAACCTGTTGCCTGTTTTTGTTAAGTATTTTTGGAATATAGCCATGATCATTCATTTACATATTTTTCTTTTTAAATGTTTGTGTATGTAGTACTGGAGATTGAACCCAGGAACTCTCTACCACTTCACTATATCCCTAGCGATTTTATTTTTATTTTTATTTTTAGTTTTGAGACACTTAATTGCCAAGGCTGGCCTAGAACTTCCAATCCTCCTGCATCAGCCTTCTGGGTCACCGGGATTATGGGCATGCACCACCTTACTTATTGTTTCTTGCAATTCTTGGGCTACTGTTGTAGAACTGAGTCACTATGGCAGAGAGTCCATGGCACACAAAGCCTAGAGCATTGACTCTCTGGCCCCTCACAGAGGAGGTTTGCCAGCACTTGCAACTCCAAAGGCTGTCACATGCCTTCTTTTCCATTACCTCCAACATCTCCCCCGCCCACCCCTGATCCTTGCTCTCAGCTAGTAACTTGATGTCTTGATTTTCTGGGAAGTAGAAGCCTTCAGAAAAGAATTTCCCCAAGGTCCCTGTATACTTGCCCCTCTACTTCCCCTTCCCTCCTGTTCCAGTAGATGAAATATTTATATTTCTGTCTTCTGAGGGTAGATCTTTATCTTTCCTGCTCAAGAACATTACTCGTGAAAATGCACTATCCTCCTCCTGCATCATCAGATTTCCCTCTCCACCCAGTGATGTCTGATACAAATACGAAATCATCAAATCAAATATGATCAGGATTCTGGAATGCCCCTCATCTCAATGCCAATGAGCAATCAAGCAAAACTCCCTTCAACCTGGCTTTCTAGCCAGGACCCCTTTCTTTCCTAACACAATTAATGAAGCTTGTCTCTACCTCCAAATAAAATGACTTCTTTCAAAGTCACTGATTATTTCTGTCAAATTTAACATCAATTATTGTGAACATCTTCTTTAATTCCTGAGCAGCATTTGGAGAGAGGATTTTGCTCCCTCTGCTCTGAAACATCTCCACTGCTCTCCAGATCTTCCTCAGGAGCTGCTCTTCCTTAGTCTCCTTTCTGATCACTTGTTATCTTCCCAGTGCCTGAACGTTTGACTCAGCTCCTGGATTTACAACCTTCCAACCTTACAACCAAAGTAGAACCATCTAAACTTTGATGTCTCCAGATTCCAATTTATACCTGGATCCCTTCCCTGAGCCTCCAGCAACCCCACTGGGATGTCTAATAGGTATCTTCCTTCCCAGACCTCCACCCCAATTTTTCCAGTCTCAGTAAAAGACAACTTCATCCTTCCAGCTGCTTAGCCCTGATATTTTCAATGCATAAAAATATCAAAATCTGCTGGCCCTACCTTGGAAATATATTCATATTCTAACAAATCCTTATCATGCCCCCCACTGCCACAAGTTCCAAGCTGTCTCTTATGTGAAAACCAATCTCCTAAATGGTCTTCTAGATTCCTACCACCCAACCCAGAACACATAATGACCCTCCAAAGTATAAATCAGATTAATGCCAGTCCTCTGATCAAAGCATTCCATTATATTTTAATCAGAGAAAGAATCCAAATTTTTATACAGGCTGTAAGGAAACTAGGTGATCTGGTCCTACACCTCTGTGACCAGTCTCGCCAGTCTGCCCCTTACCAACTCTGTTCTGCTACACCTATTCTTTGTTGGTCCTTGAAAATGTGAAGCACAGTCAGGCCTTAGGGTCTTTGCACGGCTGTTCCTCAGCTGAGAACATGTTTCCTCTGGGTGTCCACATGACCTCTTTTTCACTTCCTTTAGGTTTCCACTCAAAGTTGTCTTCCTAGAGAATCCTTCCCTGATATCTCTATCTCACTAATATATTGAGTAATTCTCTGTCCTGTTACTCTGCTTTATTTTCTGTCCTGTCACGTATTACCACCTGCTATTTCTATTTATATGTTACATAAACTTTTATTGAATATAAGTTCCATGATGTAAGAGACCTTGGGATTTTTTTGTTGCTGACTTCTGTAGTCTCAGTGAGTTGTTGCTCAAATAAAGTCTTTTGAGTGAATGAATGACAAAATAAAATAACTTAAAGAACTAGAGGCATATATCTTGAGAATATTAAAAGTTATAGTAAATATTTATATTTACATATTAGAAAGATGGTCATTTTGGAAAAGGAATAGGCCTAGTGACAATGACTTTAAAAGACAAAACTAGTCTCACGGTTGTCATTAGTTTCAGAATTTCGCCTAGAATAATATGGGACATTCCAAATATCTGGCTCTCCAACAGTGCATAGTCTGTCTTAAGATAGACTGAGATCCCTGTCCAATGAAACTTAGAAAAAGAACCAGAAAACTAGTTGTGAAGGATGTTGTAAAAATACCTGTCTGATTTGGGTGGAGGAATTCTACTGGCAGTCCTCTGGGAATCTGTGATTTGGGCCACTTCAAGGATTTTCTTTCTTTCTTTCTGAATTGGAGAAACAACTAGATAAAAGGGATGTCACTGCCCTTGGGAATAAAGTTGTTGTCATTGCTTTTAATGGGTGGTTTCTATTTTTGTGATACCCACTCAACAGCATGGGTGGCTTCAGCACAAACCATGAAGACCATGTAGCTTTGTATCAGTTTTGAGCCCCTTCCCCATATTTGGTCATGTTGCTGAGTACCATGTTCAAATCCTGCATGCTGTGTTGTGTAAAATAAGAATTCTATAGTTTTTACTACTTCTGCCAAGTAAAACTTCAGATCTCTTTATTAGATCATGCCTTAGTATATCAGCATGAACCATTTTGGAAAGAATTTGAACAGAAACGTTTTATAAATTGTGTGTTAGAATGGATGCATATGTATATGTATATATACATATGACATATATTTATATATAGTATATGTATACATATTCATTATATGTATTCGTGTGTGTGTGTGTGTATTTTCAATTCCAAAGTTCTATAGTCATCTCTTTTCTCATTATCATTCCTTAGGTATTTGAACCTAATAAAAATTTTGATACTTAATGGACCACTTCCAAACCCTGATGAATAAAAAATTTAAGCTTTGTTTTTTCAAGTTCTCATTTTAAATAAAAATTTCCACTATTTTCATGCAATATCGGGAGTATTTCGCTCATATTGCTTAGTAATTTTCCAGTTGTGACCAAAAAATAAAAAATCATCTTGTAAGCCTCTTTTTAAGTGTGTATTTATCTATGAAATGATCTAGCTAAAGAATTGAGAAGTTGTAGGCTGTTATTTTTAGGACTCTGTATCACTTCACCCTTTTTGCCAGAGTGGTTCCTGGCTAACTTTCCCATGAATTTTTAACCTCTTGCTAGGCTTTGCTTATGTAACAGGAAACAGGCTGTCAGGGACAGACAAATAGCAGCATATCAGGCGCACACGTAGTAGCAAATGATTTAGTTTGCTCTTCGCTCTCTTAAAGTACACTGATACATGATCTCAACTTCAAGTCTTTTGGCACGAGAGCTCTAGATTAAAATAATATCAGTTTTAGAAAGGCAGAGGAATATTTTACCAAGATCATGACTGAATCCAGGTCACAGAAAAAATGAGCCTATTATAAGGTGAACTTTGCAGTGGTGCCATGTCCTGGGATTGTGGATTTAAGTATATCTTCGCTTTTTCTCCAACTCTTAAGGCCGGGGTGATGTGCAAGCTTCAAGAGAGAGATGATATCGCACGCATTGAACTGGTCCAGAAGCTGGCAAGAGAAAACTGTCAGTTTTTGCAGACAGACAAAAAAGAACCGGAGAAGTCTGAACACGTAAGCCCTTTTCCTCTTGGGGATGCAGGGTTTGAAGGAGTAGAGAATGTTTCTGCCTGGTTATATGTTTGAAGAAAAGAATAGCTTATTTTGAATTTTTTAGGTTTGGGGTTTTCTTTCTTCCCCCAAAGCATCCTCCTTAGCAAAAATGTCAGATACTCAGAGCTGTAAGCTAGCGGTTTTTGACACTGGCTTTGTAAGAGAACCCTTCTCTAAAGTAAGCCACATAGGTATCTGAGAATACTTTTAGGCAAACGTGAACACCTGTCTATTATTGATGGCTTCCAGGTTTGACTCTGGAAGTTTTGTCCCATCAGATTGTTCAATGAATATGGATTTTGAAAGAATGTTCCAGTGTACTTTTATGTTTGGCATGAGGGTAGATCTACTTGTCAAACTAATGTATCCTAAGTCTCTAGAAATAGATGGGGACAGAAGAACAGAATGTTGATGTTACATCAAGTTACATCAAGTGGGAGGGCCAGAGGGAGATTTCCCTGTATCTTGTGAATGTTGTGTTCCAACAAGCACGACATTGTTTGGACACAGCTAAAGCTAGGAGAAAGGTCGTTCTGCTTGGTGCCCTGAAAGCAGTTATTCAGCTCCAGCTTAGAGCTGAGACTGCTGCCCTCCCGCTGGGGAGCCAGGGCAGCCACTGTCTTCTGCTAAATATTGTTGTCCTCCGATTTTGCTGTTGTTTGTAAGACTTCAGTTTCGGTTGGTCAGCACTCTCCAGGATTGCTCATGAAGGGGAACATTCCTCTGTGCTCATAAACATGTCTTTCTCTGACTTTAATTTTCCCATGGAATTTTATTTTCATCCCCTTCCAAGGGGGAAAAGTTGCTTCATGCTTTTCCTAGCCCAAGTCCATCAATACAGCTGTCAGGGTCTTGCTGAGCAGGAGAGAAGGTGAGAAGTTCTAGGCTGGCTGGCTGCTTAGTTTAATAACACAGCACATCTCTAACAGTGTGGCCTCAAATTGTAACAGTTGGTGTCTCAAGGGGGAGAATAATTAGGCAGTTTCAAAGCCTTGTGACTAAACTATTTCAGGGCTGACTATTGACCTTAAGTGCAGCAGGGAGTCCCCGACATCTTCACTTTGGCAGGTACCAGGGAAGAATTTAGGGGCTTGTTTAAGTTGTTCAAAGTCCCCTGAAGCTTGAGAATAGCAAAGTATATCCATGTGCTTAGGATTTTGAATATCCCAGTTATACAGCTTAAATTTCTGAAAACAATCCTCCTTTTGACTCATTTCAATCAGAAGAGCAATAATTTTCCTATGCCTTGTTTTACTGATTTCATGATGTATATGTCCCTACATTTTAGCCTGAATGAAGTTAGAAAAAGCCTTAATTATTGATGATATGAAAACATATCATGGTACAGCTGAGCTCAGGGGCCCAAACCCATAATCCTGGCTACTTGGGAGGCTGTGGTAGGGCATCACAAGTTCAAGGCCAGCCTGGGCAACTCAGTGAGACTCTGTCTCAAAATAAAAAATGAATTTAAAAAGTGACAGAGCACTTACCCAGCATGTGTTAGCCCCTGGGTTCAGTCCCTAGTACCATAAAAAACAAAAATGTCATAGTGTATTCGTGATCATTCTTCTTTCCTAGTGGTCCTTAAAATGAACAGTTTATCTTATAATTGAAGATCAGATGCAGTGAGCCAGTGACAACTTGAGATGCGGTATCTTTCGAAGTCAAATATAGAGTACCACTTCACTGAAGTCAGCAGTCATCAGCTTTAGGCCACAAGAACTTTATGCTTATTAACATGATACCTGTGTTGACTGTCTCATGCTTACTTCAATTCCAATTCGGAATGTTATCAATAGTTCTAGCTAATGAGGTTAAATACCCTCCTAAGATCTAACAGTAAAAATATGAACTTAGCGTTAATCAGAATGCTTTTGACATGAGATAGAAATTTAATGGTTGAAGATTTGCAACTTTGCATATGGTTATTTGTTCTTTTACCTTTAAAGCTGCATTTTAAGTTTGTAAAATAGAGCACCAAGGTCTTTTGCTTCTTACAAGGGTGTTGTATGATGGTGCATTAAACACCTCAGAAGTGTTTATGCTTCTGAGAGGGAAGAGGGAAGATGGTATATAAATGAATGTTGGAATTATGACTTTCCTGCAAAGCATAAAGAAAGGAAAAATGAATATTAAGAATTTCTCCTTCTTTATGATGTGTATAAAGTCAGCCATTCTGTGATCTCCATTCTGCAAGATGATACCTCCTGAACTAGTCAGCTCTCAGGGCTGGTGTTGATATACTACTCTACTAAATGAATTACTCGTTACTAATGCTTTCATTTTTTATGATAATCTATTAAAAATAAAACCCCAACTGTATTTTAAAACTTTCATGTCCTGAGTGTTTGCCATAGCTAGTCCTCTGCTGGCCCACCGAGTTCACTGAGTTTCTCAGATAGAAGCAGCACTTTCTTTTCTCCTGCAATCACAGTCATCTGCTCTTGCTTGGGGAAGCTCTGTTCTAACACACAGCATGTACAGAGGAAGCCGCAGTTGACTAGTGTAAACCCAGGTCTACTGTTACCTCCTCTTGTTTTAACAATAATAACCAAACCCTGGAGTTAAATACAGATTTCCTTTTTATTAAGAAAGGTCTTTTGCTTCTTATATTGCAAGACTTTATCTGCCTTATCTACCATTCCTGGGCTCAAGCTAGCCAAACAGACAATGGCAGAAATTTAAGTTAGAATCCAAATTGCCTATTTATTTTTTTACTAAGCTCCATTGCTACTCTAGTTCTAGAGTGTTACATCCTTTTTTATATATATATGCACCAATAAGGAAGTTACTTTGAAGTCTGCTGCCTTGGGAATGACAGGAGCTTGATAGAACAAAGGCTTTGTTGCTGTTACATCTTGTTACAAATTAAAGGGGATTAGAGCTTTCTGAGTAGGCATTTCTAGTATTTTCTTTAACTGGTAAATGCCATGATTATAAATGCATACAATTAGAGAAACATTTCACTCCGTGCTTGTGAAGGGTGTTTCTGAAATTAAAAAACAAAAAAAAGTTAAGTGTGTAATTATCACAGGTTTCTCAGGAAGCACTCAGTTTTCCTACTTTCTATTAACTAGCTGTAGGCAAAATTAGGCAGTGCTCATTCCTAAGTGTTGAAAATTATAATGTGAATTCTTAACGAAGAGGATGGTAGTGGGGTATGTCTTCTAAATTAGGATAGGAAGATTAAAGTTTAGTCACTAATTCTTTATAAAGAAATTACCTCTGATGTGGGCATTTTTTTTTCCTAACCTTAATCCTATGATTATATCAATAGAGAAAGGGGCATATGTTTCCAAACCAGGACTTCTGCACTTGACTTTGAGTGATGACTAATGGTCATAAACAAGGGCAGGGAGGAAAGAGCATTTTAGATGCAGGAACCAACAGGAAAACATAACTAGCTCTTAGTGATTTGGGAGGAATGGAAAGAGGTGGGTTGGAAGGGAGGCTAAAATTTGGTTGTGAAAGACCTAGTAAACCACCCTGAGAAGTCCAGGCCTGCTTTTCTGGTAAAAGAGAGCCACCAAAGAAGTGAAGTGGCACAATCAGATGTGGGCTTTGTCAGATCTCTCTGGCATTGGTTTAGAGGGAAGTGTGAGTGAAGAAAAAAGAAATGTTGGCAAGAACCTTTGAAGCTTTCCCCATGAGTCAGGTGAGAGGTGCTACCCCAATCCAGGCAGTGACTGGGAACTGAGAGCAAGTAGCTTTCAGGAGCCATTCAGACACTAAAACTGGCAGAATTTGAGAGTGGTAATGAGGCTGTGTTTTCTTTTTTATAAGGAGTAATATTTGAATTTTGATTAAGCCTTCTTCAGTCTAGGGTAGACCTAAGAATGCTCTGTTTATCTTTGCAGTGGTCGTCCATCACCTTGGCCCCAAAGTCACTTGAGCCTTAGACTTTGTTTTCCTGTAGTATGTTTCAGGTGTCTGAGATCTTGGTATTTATTTCCCTAATGAATTGATAGATGGGGGTTCTGGCTACCAGTGTGGAGACTACATAAACTTTCTTTTCAAACCAATCCCTTTGAAATACCTTAGGCAGAGAAAATTTCTGGTAGCTCCAAATGAACTGGCTTATTTTTCCAAAGCCTTGGCATTTGCTGCAATGTCGTGTATGCTTTCTTCAGAACTTATTGTGTCTTTTAGGGATGCTCTCCTGACCTATTTTTACGTGTCTGGGTTGCTTTACCTTATACTACTATTCTAGAATGCTCTCCATCATTCATTCATTTACTAGACTTTTATTTAAGCCATTGTTTAGAGATTATAATAACTATGGTGGCTTCTTCTCCTCAAGAATTATGGCTGGTTATGGAGAGAAGACATAGAAATTAATAACAGCAATACAAGAAAGCTGTGATGGGAGTCCCAAGATACACAGGCATGAGCACGGGAACCCCAGCTGGAGAAACCTATAGCAGAAGCAGAGTTCAACCTGGACCCTAAAGTAGGTTTTGAGTTTGGATTTACACAATTCTAATTGAAGAAAAGCATTCCCAGAGGGAAGAATAGCACTAGAAGGTGCACGGAGATGGCAAAACATAAGATATTTTTCAGAAATCAGAAACCATTCCATCACCAGGAGTCAGGGATGGGAGAGGAGTTGGACAAGGGTCAGGAGAATGATTTAGTGAGAATTGAAGCTGAAACCAACTGTGGAAGATTTTGAGGCCTGAGAAGTTTTACTTTGTTTTCAAAACAATAAGGAGCCGGTATTTGGTTTTGTTAGTTTTCACTAAAAAGGAAGATGGGGTGGGGCCTTCGTGAGATAAATGGTATTGTTTCAGTCTGACAGATTAGCCAGCGGAAGCTGATCTGGGCCCAGACGGAGTCGAGTCTGATGGCCTGGGAAGAGCATCTTGCCTCCTGCCTCCTCACTGGCAAGAGGACCTCTCTGAGTCTAGGAAGCTGAGATGACAGGATCCTGATAATCCTGAGGACTGGGAACTGCTAGGCAGGCAGCCCTGGGGTCAGAGGGAGAGGGATGCTTAGGAAGGGATGGTGTTGATGGGTGTGGGGAGGAAAGAGAGATTTGAAAAGCTCATAAACTATTCACATTTTAGTGTCAGTACAATAGCTGTATTAAAGTATGTGTCTAGATGCGGGTCTTATTTTCTGAAATATAACTGCACTATTTACCAGAAAACGGCAGCTGTGTTTTTCCTGAAATGTAGCTTATGCTTTGTAGTGTATTAAATTGTACATTAGAAACACCAACCACAGCTCCTGAACGGATCTCCTAACGTGTAGAAATGAGGAGCCATAAGATGTATGTGAAAACCGTGTTCAGCAATCCTTTCCTGAGGGGCCTTGTGGTGTCCCTGCCTCTCCCCACCCTGTTTTCTTCAGTTCCTTTGTTAAGTCTGAGGACCCACCCTACTTCCTTCCCCTTCTCTAATTCACTCGTGAAATATGGGTGGGAAGGGGATTTTGCACATTCTGAAACTGAATCTTGGCATAATCTGCTGCCTACACCAGGTTCCCTATCTCTCAGCCTCCACCGGAATTTCCTTTTCCCTGTTTCCTGAAGCCTCATCCTGGAATTCTGCCTACGTCAAAGGGTTCCTTGTTTAAGGATTACTAGGGGAGAAGTGGTCTGGAGTGTTCCAGCTGCTGTCACTCTTATTTTACATATCAAAAATAGGTCTCCAGGGCTGTGGTTGTGGCTCAGTGGTAGAGTACTTGACTTGCATGTGTGACGCACTGGATTGGATCCTCAGCACCACATATAAATAAATAAAATGAAGGTCCATCAACAAAAGTAAAAAAAAAAAAAAACTTAAAAAAAATCTATCTCCATCTTTTTCTGATTTTCATTTGGCTTATTACTTTATTGGTTTTTTAAAAATGCAATTAAATGAAAGGTGGAAATCCTCTATTTGCTCTATTTAGAATACGAAAAGGAAATGTGTTTTATCACTCTGTTCAGACTTGTATTCTACATCCAGATGAGTAAAAGTTCAAGCAAGCTCATCATTGTTTGAAGTTTACCAGTACATTGATTTTATCTAAGAAAATTGCTTAGAATTTTATAATATTATTGCTTAGTATTAAAAGCCATAATTCAGACCTGATAAGTAGTTTTTAACACATCACATTGTTTACTCAAGCTAAGAAGTCACCACATTAATGTTATTTTTTCTTGATAACAAATTTCTGATTTGGGTTGGTATTAAAGTATCTTTGTAGAAAACAGACTTCCTTGAGTGAATAGTTTTAGTCCATTCTTTAATCAGGATCCATATGGTCACAGGATAACAAAAAAGTAGAAGGTAGTTCTTGCCTCCATGAAATTTACAATCTATTTAAGAAAAGGATTTATATGTAGAAAATAACCATTTCATCAAGGATAGCCATTTAATGAAGTGTCTGAGTAATTTCTCAGGTACTGAGAGAGAGAGAAATAAAGCCTGCTAACACATTTCCAAACAGCAAGTCATGCTCTTCCCATTCATTCAAGAGCAAAGTTTACAAGTTTAGTTAAATTCTAGGATTTTTTTTTTCCTCCAGATAAATGGCAGTAGACTCTCAGTGAGAGTCAGTGATGTGCTCATGCTGTCTGGTGGAGCCATCTGCTCATTAGCTGTATTTTTAGGTTCTCGAAAGAAGCCCATTGCAAGTCTTGACATTTTTTTTTAAATTAGTTTCAGCATTTTTTAAGAAAGAAGAATTTGTCATGATGCTGTTTACTTTTCTGAAAATGTTCAAGTTTATTTTTAAAGGCCCAATTAAGAAAATGGATACTGGCTCCGTTAGTTTGATTTATCAAACTCATGTTGTCAAAGGGTCTTTTATTCTGTGCTGTATAGATACTGCTTCCAGGGTTTATTAGATTCTTATGAAATTAAAATGACTATATCAATTCCAGTATAGTTGGAAATTATTAAAGTGAAGTATTAAAAATTATGTTATTTTTCTTTGGCTTTTACACATACACACACTCTCACTAGCAGTACATCTCCCTCCAAACCATACCCCAGACAAACTTACATTCTTTTCTTTGCTATCCTGATGCTGGCCTGACTGCATTAATATAACAATAGTAATATCTGTAGACTATTGTGTGGTCAAATAACACTAGAAACTTTTGGCAGTTTAGTTTTTTGGGGGATCATAATAAGATGCTTGAGGAAAAAACATTGCAGAAAAGATGCAGACAGATGGAGACTCCCTGATAACTGTGTTCTGCTGAGGATTGGAGAAATGAAAAGAAAAGCTATGGGGAGCTGGAGGTGCAGCTCAGTGGTAGAACACTTGCCTAGCACAAGTGAGGCACTGGCTTCGATTCTCAGCACCACATATATATAAATTAAATAAAGGTATTGTGTCCACCTACAACTAAAAATTTTTTTAAAAAGATTTTTTAAAAAAGAAAAGCTATGGAGGAGTAGGGCGATGAAGGTCCCAACTTATGATGTGCTGTGACTGCTCAGGGACTGACCTGATAGGCCACTGTTTTGTGGAGTTGATGCTCCACAAGGAATTCCAAGGCTGAATTCACAGTAAGCTGTGTGGTAAGTTTTATGAAGTGCTATGGAAGCTTCTAACAGGGACTCAACTAGTCTAGGGAGTCATGCAGATTTCCCTTAATGGACAGAATCTAAGCTGTTAAAAGAGTGAGAAGTGAGGAGGGCTGGGGAATCCAGGCAGAGAAAAGAGTGGATGTGATGATGTCAGGGGCCTGATGTGGAGAGGATGTGGCAACTTGGGGAGCAGAAGCAAGAAGCCACAGTGTACTGGGGCTACGTAGGAGAGGCAGGGCCAAAAGACACAGGACCTCATGGGCTTTTTAGCCTCACATGGTGTGTTAAGAGCAATATCAAGCTGTTATGAAAAATTTAAGCAAAAGCAAGAAAGATGATTAGATTTAAATTTGGAGCTTACTTCAATGTGGGAATAGGTTTAAAGGTGAAGGATGGATCACATTCACTCCTTTCAAAGTTTTCTGACTCTCCTTTCCTTGCAGTCCTCTCTCTTGGTTGCACATGAAGCAGTAACTGACATACGTGTCAAAGATTTGCTGTGAAGAGCTCAGGTTCTGGGACCTCAGTTTCAGTGAAGGCAGAATGTCCGAATGTAGATCAATTCTAATTTATTAGCTTTACCCTAAAGCATATTGCCGCATTCTTATTTTCCTTTAGAAAGTTGAGTTGGATGCATCCTGGCTTTGTAAAGGTGAATTTTGAGCATGCGTGTACCTGTATGTGAAGGCTTTTTACTAATGAGCATTATGCAGGCAGCTATGTTCACTTCAAGAACAACTTATAGTGCTGTATATGTGCATCTTATTGATTTGGCCAAACTTTGATGATTTCTCAGTGATTCGGATACTTTAGTTGATACAATTTTTTTAAAAGGGAATTTATAAAAGATTTCCATGTAGGATACAAAGAACCTTTTTTCCTTTTGCCATGAGAAGTGGGTGGAAAGGAAAGATTCCATCTGGTACCCGGCAGTCCTTAATGTTGTTTTAAGATAACAAAAATAGAAGATTGCTGAAAATACCATAGCAGAACAGCACAGACTTTAAGCAAGTGCGCAGTACATATTTTTCTAATAAATCATGTTAAATATCCACATTTTCCTTAAAACATAATCATTTCCTTATTTGCCATGATATATACACTTGTCTTTCATTTTTAAAAAGCTGTCTATTCCATTATTGCAGCAAAAGGATTA